>NC_042623.1:18633360-18838177 GCF_901001135.1 Rhinatrema bivittatum | reverse complement strand
GGTCATAATGTGGAATCACTTTTCTTACTTCTGTGAAAGTTTTCTCAGGCAATTTGATAGTGCATATCTTTTTTTTTTTTTTTTGCATTATCAGACATTTAAAATTGTGCGCACATGTATGTGCATCCTGGCTATTTTATAACAATGCACACGTATACGCCTGTAATGCTAAAAATAGAGGCATCTCTGGACGCGAGCCGGCCAATGTGTGCCCATGTGGCTGCTTCAGTCACCATCCTTGTGTGGTAACTGAGGACAGGAGTTTGATCTTTTGTGCATGTTTTCTCTCCTGGGAGTAATCTCTTCAGTTTGTTTTGAAAATATCTGCATCAGGTAGTCATGTTTTGCTGAATCCTGAACATCCCCTCCTGTCAGGATCCTGATGGGTTTACTGGTATCAGTCTCTTATTGGAGGGACTATATCACGGGATGTGTGTTGCTGGAACAGCAGCTGAGCTGCGCCTGTTCTGCTGTTTGCTTCCATCCAAGTCTTCTTTCCCTGTGTCTTGATGCCTGTTGTGCTTTATCCAGACCCATTTTGTTCCTTCCTGTTTTCTGCTTCTCTTTGCTGGACCCTTGTTGAACTGTCTCTTTGTTTTTTGACTGGGCTTAGTGTTTGACTATGACTCTTCTTGCTTTTCCTGTTTTCTACATTCTCAGACTGCTCCAAGGTACAAGCCCTGGGTTTTGTTTTGTCTATTGATATTGTTAAGAATGCGTTTGGTCTAGGGTTTTCTACTGTACTTGTCCTGGCTTAAATATTGTACCATCAGTGGAAATGAGCTTGACCTAGCCACATCCTCACATAGGCAAGAATCTGTATTGGAGCAGACGTAGAAAACAAAAGAGAGAGCAAATATCCCAGGGTCCATAGACATTGAATGAGAGAAAAGCCTTAGTAAATCAAGTCCAGAGTCACTGTGACTAGGACGTCATTTGACTTTTTTCTAGATTGCCTTTCTCTTTTCTGTTACAGCTGTGACCTTTGATTTCCAGGGATTTATTTATTTTATTTTATTACTACACGTTTTATATACCGGTATTCGTTTTCACATCACATCGGTTTACACGGAACGGAAATAACAAAGGAAAAGAAATACATTGAACCGGTGGAGCTCAAAATAAAGGCAGGGGGAATAAGAATTGATTGAGAACACTTATGACAAATGTTTATTTCATACACAATAGAAACATTTACCTTTCAGCTTTGATGCCTCAAGTGAGACTGTATAACGTGCCTACATGATAGTTTCATAACCATGAACCTTTTTAAAGTTGGTTCCAGAGGCATTTTTTTTTTAATTTCACAGCATGTTTCAAGTATATAACCTCCCAACTGATATAAAAATCATGTTTTATGGCAACCCACCTATGATTTCCTCTCCTAAATTACCATTTTGCTCCATGGCTGTATTCATTAATGCATAAATCTTGTTACAACATGGAAAATGTTTGGTACTTTCCAGTTATCAGGATTCAAGAAAGCCAGGGATAAACACAAAGGATCCCTAGTTGGGAAGGGGAAGACCGGAGATCAGCTGACGTTTCTGGCATTGCACTAGGAAGAAATTTGAACAGACTAGATTGGCTGCCTTATTCTTGTTTCCATCCATATTTATCAATTATTTAGGGGTTTGGGACTAGAAATTTATTTATTAAAATTGTTTTAATTCGGACTGTAACCAAGTATTTATTTATTTATTTTTCTATACCGACATTCGATTTGACATATCACATCCGTTTACATACAACATGATGTCTAAGGCAAGCCTTATAATGACATGATACAGTGTAACAGATTAGTAGACCGTGGAAAGTAAATTGCAATGCTACTAAGCCAACAAATTAAAATTGATTTTCTATTTCCTACATTTCATGTAACACTTTAATATATACTGCAGCTAACCTGGGAAGAGCCATTCCATTTATTACTGATTTTGATGACCTACATCCATATATGCCCAGTATAACAGCAGCATTTTGTTTTCCTGAAATGTAAATTTTCAGTAGATAAGCAGAGTAGCAAATTGTAAGTAAAACATTACAGTTCAATTGCACTTAGGACTAAAATGAAACATGATGCATGTTATTGACGACATCACTAGTAAACAAAATGACTCCCCAGCAGCAAAGTTCCCACTCTGTGTGACCGCAGAAGTCAGCCATGATGCAATCCTCCACCCTCTCCTATCTCCTGCTGGCAGGAAGCATAAGAGAGTAATGCTCTTACTCATGGCTGCCTCCTCTGCTGGTAGTCCTGGAGGAATTCTGGGCAAAAAAATTGAAAATTCTGCTCCAAAAAATTAAAAATTCTGCGCACATATTTTCTAAATTCTGCAAAATTCTGCAAATTTATTTGTCAAAATAACACAATATTTCTTGCATATTATCATTCTGCATTTCAGTGCAATCCAGTATTTTCATTTAAATAATAGTGCAGAAAACAAAGAGCCTTCACATTTTTCTCACTAAGGGGGGTCATTCATCAATTCTCGATGTGGCCTTATTGCGTGCGATAACGACCACATCACGACTTAAACATGTAAATTAGGGAAAGGGGAGGGGTGGGTTAGGGCAGGGTTAGAAAACATGTTTATTTCGGTAGTGCTGCGGATGATAATGTTTTAGACATCAGCGCCAGAAATAACACCACCTTTTGCAGTGGTGCTATGGGGGCAATAGTGTGCAGCGTGGCCGCAATTGTGGCAGGCGAAAATGCATCGCTGCAATGCGGTCGGCTGCACACTATCACCCCCCGCCCCCCACCTGCCCCTTTTCTGGCTGCGGCTCATCATTCCGCTATATTTATAGCGGAATGATGAATCTAGGCCTTAGCGAGGGTGTGTAGCAACCCAGGCAGACCAATGTAACACCGCCCCCATCCCACCGTGAATTGGAAAAGATATGGTCACCTGGAGACTGCTATTTATTGGGGGGGGGGGAGAATAAGTGCATCTGCTTTCTCTCGTCCACCTCCCATCCTCTGATAATCCACACTCTCCTCCATCACCACTTCCCCCTACAAGGATGGCCCCAGCAGCTTCTATTTCCTTCCTCACTGACCCCAGCACTCCCTGACTTGTGCATTCTCACTCAGCTGGGTCCATGAACTGGAATCACAGCTGCAGACTGAGCCAGGTCTAATGCAGCCCCTCGCCACTTTCTTCCCTCGTGTTGCCTGCAGTATGTGCTGCAGTTTCACCCCCTCACCTTCTGTACTCTTTCCTAAGGAAGGGGAGGAGGTGAAGTTGGAGCAGAGGAGAAAACAATTGCTCTGCTCCCTTTCCCAGCTCCTGCCTCTGTTCCCTGCAGGCTTCCTGAAAGGGATCAGTAAAAAAGAGAGGCCTATATATAGCTTTCTGTTGTTTCCCCTGGAGACCCGGCAATTGATACAAACTCTTGGAGTCTCCAGAAGAAATCTGGAAGTTTCCAGGTATGGTGAGGGGACAAAGCGAAAACGGAAAGCATCAGTAGGGGGAGGAAAGGGAGGAGAGAGAGAGAGAGAAAAAAAAGCACCAGTGGGGAAGGGGAGAGAGAGAGAAAAGCATCATGAGAGGGGGAGATGAGAGAAAGAGGCACCAGTAGGGTGAAGGAAAAAGACTAGAGACACAAATGTCACCAGCTGATGTGCCTCGGACTCTGCACCCTCCACCTCCCCCAGGTCAGCCCTGCTTCCCTCCTCCTCAACGCTCCCAGTTAGTCTTGTACATTACTGGTCTAAGTCAAAGTATGCTCCAGCAAACCTTCTTAATAGTAAGTAAATTTATCACCATTCAGCTCCTTTTGCCACCAACGGGGCGATTGCAGGTGGAATTTGAGAAAGGAACAGGATTGATGTGGGATCTATTTGAACAAGTTCCTTGTTGCTGCCTGCAGCTGATAAACCAACACAGGAATGAGAGCTTTTTCCAGCAGCATTTTTGGCTGAGGCAGGCCGCAAATTACAGTAGGAGAACAGCGCAGAATCACATGGCTTCTGCTTTTTGAGCCCAGGTAATAACAGGGAACGCCTCTAGCAGGATTGGGGAAGGGCTTATCCAAATAATCTGTGAGTCTGAAACCGTACTGGTGTATTGTTTTTATCTTTCTAGAGCAGCAGAGTACGGTGAAGCCTTCTTCCACAGAAGGGAATCAGCTCAGCAATTTGGCTTTATCAAATGTCTGTGAGCTTTCGAAACCCCCTCCATCCTTCTACCCTGCGGAAGGTAGGTCACAAAACAGCTACTAATGCATCAGGGGGAAAACTCAGAAAAACAAGCAAGAAAAATGGTGTGGGTCATGTAGCAAATGTACCGATGATTTAAGGCATCCAGCAATGCAAATGACTTACTAGAGAAAAAATGTCCTCTGACATCCACAAAGTACATTTACATAACCACCCGTGACCTCTTTCTGCCGCACGTGAAGCAACCCTGACGTTACTGCAATGAATAATGAATCATTCCCGGCGGTGCTGGTATTTTTAAGATCGCCATTCTGAGTGATGAGCAGCAGCAATTTCTAACTTTTATTGCAATATTTTGTCATGCTGTAAACATCTCAGCCTGTTTCAATAACTGTGTCACAAACAGGCTTAATGGCACATAATCAGGTAGAGCGCTCAAAAATGTCGCTCCTCCCTTTCCTTTAGCAATTTATGCAAATCTGGTTGCAATTTTCCCTTCCTTTGCATTCATAGAAGGAAATTGTGTGTGTCTGTAAGGTGGGGTAGGGGGCCAAGGGAGCCTTTGATGCTTTTCTCTTTCCCAAGACCCCTGAGCACGTTTTTTTTATTCCCCCTTTTCAAAATCCCATTAACTTTCTCACATCCTTCCTTTTTTACCAGTGCCCTGTCTTCTATAGTGCCTTCCTATTGCAGCCTTTCTCACACTATCTCCATGGACCTAAGTGCAAAAACAATGGTGTGAGCCATCGAATGGAAGGAAAACGCACTGTGCGAGTTCAGAGAGGCAAATGATGACCCCAGCGGCGAGGCTGGTGGCCCAAGTGGTCAGTGCTTTCTACTTGACTCTCATGTTGTTTTCCCATAACCATCTGAAAGCGGGAATTCTGCTCTGCCTACAGGTCTCAAAATATCAATTTGCAAGTCATATATGGCTCACTTTCTCTCTCTTGGTCTTATTCAGTGGTTACCCTTCTATTTTTTCAAACCTTTTTCCCTCATATATACAATTTATTATTTTTTGTCCAGCAGTTTCCTTTTTGCTCCTTTGTGCCTTTGGCTGAATTGGAACCGGACTCCGGGGGCTATGGCACCATGAGCCTTCATTTGCAAGTATTGGGGGTGGGAATGGGTTGCTCTCTGTTTTACAGCCCCACTTCTAACTCAGTCCAGTCAGTGTGGCAAGCGTCCTCAACCAGAGGCAACGAGCTCCTTCCAGACTCCTGTAGTTACGGGTCCTACGTCTGGCTACGTCTGGCTACGTCTGTCACTGTTGTGCATTGACGGGAACAACCTCTCCACCCGCCCTAGGTTTGAGAATGCTCTCAGCACCCATAATCCTGTCCAGCTCAGAGAACAGAAGAAGTCAAACTTGGGTCTTTCACACTGAGCCACCCAGGGACCCCTATTTTTATATTTATTGTGAATACAGCATATGCACTTTGCACTGCAACTATCCCTCTTTCCTCCATTTGCGTACTTCTCCTCCCCTTCTCCTCCCCTTGACTTCAGCTGCTTGTGCTGTCATGCTTTGTGTATCAAGGTAGCTCTGGCAGGGGTTTCTGACAAAGATTAGGCAAATCAGCCCCTCCATTTAATTAGTTCTGAAAGAGTGAGACTGGCTAGGTAGGAGCATGGTAAAAACATCAGGCTCCATGCAGGATTTAAATAAAAGACGGAAAAGAAAAAGAATCTTACTATTTCTATTTAATCTACTGATTTTAATAATTGAAAAATTGAATTTGATGGTGTGGCTGCTTTAAGACTCCCATGTGTCCAGGTGCTGGGATAGGCAACATGCAGAAGGTAGGGTAAAAAAATGTTCTTGAGTGATTTTACTGGCCTGCTCCAGGGTGTGTTTAGCAAGTGGTCATAGCATTTGTTGTAAAAAAAAAAAAAAAAGCTATCAGTGGGCTGGCCCAGGGGCACTGCTGTTTGAGAGACACTTGTTTCAGTCTCAAACCCAGAGTGAACTCTGGAAGGGAGATCCAATTAGTGCTCAACAGTAAATGATTCAAGAGTACATTATTGTTCCAGAGGGAGCCACCAATCATGTCTTTCTATCACAGCCACAAAGTGAGCCATCTTGGAGAACCTGTCCACTATGACCCATATTATCATGGAGCCATATGAGAGGGGGAGGTCCACCATGAAGTCGGTGGATATGTGGGTCCAGGATTCCCTGGGGGCTGGCAAAGGCTGTAACAGCCTCACGGTCCAGCACGATCAGTTTTGTTCTGTGCACAGGATCTTATGTAGTCTTTTATATCTTCCTTGATGCTCGGCCACTAGTAGTGACACTGCAGAAGTTTGAGGGTTCTGGACATTCCTGGGTGCCCTGCTATATGGGAGTCGTGCATCCATTTCAACACTTTTTCCTAGAATCTCTTGAGGAGAACTGTCTTCCCTGCCTGAACAGAGGTGGTGGAGGCCAGGAGGATCCTTGCCGGCTCGATAATATGTCATAGTGCTTCAGTGGTATTCTAGGTTAAGAAGGAATGGGATAATGCATCTGCTCTGTGGTTCTTCTCGGAAGGTAGTGAAGCTCGAAATCAAATCGAGAAAAGAAGAGAGACCAGCAGGCCTACCAAGGATTGAGGCGTTGAGCCAGTGGAAGGTATTCTAGGTTTCTATGATCTGTGTAGATGGTGATTTTGTGTTGAGAGCCCTCCAGGAGATGCCACCACTCTTCCAGGGCGAGTTTGACAGCTAGAAGTTCTCTGTCTCCGATAGTATAGTTTCTCAGCCGGAGAAAATTTTCAAGAGAAAAATGAACAAGGAAGAAGTTTACCTTCTGGGCTGTATTTACTGAGGACAGCTCCAACTCCAAGAGAAGAGGCATTTACTGTACCTTGAGCACAAAAACACAGGAAGTGTCCGGATGCCAGAGACAGGGTCCTTGGGTGAAGGCTTGTTTGAGCTTCTGGAAGAATTCGACCTCTTCTGGTGGCCAGCTTCTAGTATTCTCTCCCTTTTGGGTTCAGGCTGTGAGTTGCATAGCCGGCATGGATAAATTGCTGATAGAAATTGGTGAATCTGAGAAATCTTTGTACACCAGGAAGGACAGGCTCTTTTGTTTCAAAAAGTCATTTTTCCAATTTGGTAAACAGATGATTTTTGCATAAGCGCTGGAGTACCTGTTTTAGCTAGGGCGGGAAAAGATGAGGATGTCATTGAGGCATACCACAACAGAAGAGTATAAGAGGTCCTGGAAAATTTAATTCACCATTTTTTGGAAGACTGCATGTCTGCCTGTTTCCGGTCTGCTTGTCTCCTCCATATCTCTTAGGTACTTCCCAGAAGTCTGCCTACCTTCAGAGATCCTACCTTCACAGATCTTCTGCCTACCTTCACAGATCATTAGGTACTTCCCAGAAGTCTGCCTATTCTCTCCCAGAGTGAGGTCTGGAGCTCCCACTCTCAGACAGGACCTGGAGCTCTTGATCCCAGATCCATGGGGCCTATCCTCTCCTGCTGGCTCAGCAACTCATCCTCTACTGTACTGGGCATGCCCTCCAAATACCTCTCACTCTGCAGGGTCCTGCCCATAGACACTCCCCTTCAGGTGTTCCAAGGGCACCAGACTCCTGGTCCTGCACATGCTCACAAGGGGACACTAGAGGCGCTGCCTCACACCCTGGTATTAAAAATTGGTTTTCCATTCATCCCAATACTTGATTCAGATGAGGTTGTATGCACCCCAGAGATCCAACTTAATGAAGACTCGAGCTCTCTGTAGATGATCAAACAGCTCAGATATTAATTACATGGGGTAGCAATCCTTTTTAGTGATAGCATTCAGGCCTCTGTAGTCTATGCAGGGTCGCAGCATCCCATCCTTTTTTGCTGCAAAGAAGAAACCTGCTCCAGCAGGTGAGGATGATGGATAAATAAAGCCTCTAGCAATATTTTCCTGGATGTAGTCACTCATAATCTTGATTTCCGTTCCTGAGACTGGATACACTCTGCTTCTCAGAGGGTCTTTGCCTGGGAGGAGCTCAATCTTGCAGTCGTAGGAGTGGTGAGGAGGCAATATCTCAAACTGTTGTTTTGGCGAATACATCCAAATATTATCAGTATGGTCCCCAGCAGGCCAGTTCGAGTGTGGACCAATTGATAATGGGTTGGTGCCTTTGCAGCCACAGGAGGCCCAGGACACTGGTGTGGAGGGTGAGTGGAACAGTACAGTGTGATCCAAGCCCAGAATTGCTTGGAGTGAAGCCTGGTTCACCAGGTCCATGGCCTCAGCAAACTGTTAGAGTTGTGGACACTTCTACTGGAGTGAGGTTGACGCTCAGTAGGTCCTCACTGCCAGCTGACAGAAGATGATGCAGAGACCGAGCTGCAGCCTCTTTCCCCATGGGTTGAGCCTTTGGGTCTGAGGGCAAGCAGGTCTTAGCTAGTAGTCTCTGGTGATTGCTAAAGAGAGGTTCCGAAGTCTAGCTGTGGTCAGGGCTGACGGCAAGCAAGGATGAATAGTGGTCACAGGCTATGGTTGAGGCTGGTAGCAGACAAGGATGGTCAGGTCACAGGCTATGGTTGATATGAGAGGGCAATAGGAAGAAAGGCAAAGCAAAGCTGAAGACCAGAAGGCTGTACGAGGATGAAGGCAAGGACTCCTGAAACAGCAATTCACAGTACCTAGGGGTAGTTGACCCGTTGCTGAGGCAATGAGAGAGGAATAACGGAGGTCCTTTATAGGGCTAAGCGTGTGAAGTCATCTGAGGGCACTGCGGGCCTTTTCCTGCCGCTGGCCCTTCAAGTCTGACCGGGTTTGGCGCACGTGCGCCTAGGATCACATTGGAAACAGCAGGAGTGGCAGCGTCCTGCCACGCATATGATGAGGTAGTGGTGTCCTGCCGCATTTAGGGGACCAGTGTTGAGTGAGCTGGCAAACATTACACAGATAAGGCTTGTATGCAAAAGTTACAAATATAAACTCTGTGGCATGGCAACATTTTTTAAATTTATATTGTTCAATATAAATATTTGCTAGGGGATCATAAACGAACTTTTGAACAAGGTTAACCAAGAGGCTATAAAGTAGCAACTGCCTATGACTTTTAGTGAAAGCTGTTTTACTAATAATATAAAAGAAATAAAACAGTTTATAGGTCAGAAGAACCAATGCATTTCATTATTTGAGTTTCTAGTACCAGAGAAGCAAGGTATCTTCCATCTAGTAGCCCTATAGAAGTAAACAGTAGTACTTTCCAAGATCCAGTACAAAAATAATCATCTTGGATTATTTTCAAAGTGGCTTAAGGATATAAAATGCTGTTTTATGAGCATAAGTAGGGGTTTGAAAATCAATTAGGAAGTTGTGTGTGTAAAAAGATGCGCAAAACCCCATGTCATGCCTCTTTGTATCCATGCTAGGAAGAGGTGGAGGTGGGGTAGGGGGAGCATTGACATGCATCTTTTCAGTTTTCGAAAGTATGCACATTTTCCCATCTGAATTAGCTATGATCTCTGGGTGATACCATCTGATGATCTCATAGATAGTTTGGATTTCGATGTATTTAAATTTATGAATCGCCTAATCGCAAAAAGGTCTAGGCGATGAACAATAATGACATACACAGTAAAAGACAAAGAACATAATTAAATAAAATACACTCATTAAAAACAAATACATAATATAAAACTGAATACAAAAACAGTCAAGTAAAATAATTAAAAATAGCTTGTGTTATGATTCTGCCCTCTTGGGCAGCCTCTTACCTTCTCTCTGCCTGCCCCGCGGCCTGGAGGCCACAGTCCCCGGTCTTTCTTGCAGCTGGAGCTGCTCCTCAGTCTGCCCTCTGCCCCGCCCTGCTCTTCGGGGTTAGCAGCAGCATGGCTGCTGGCCATGGTCCTGCACAACTTCCTGCTTTCTGTTCCTAGGGCACGGGCCGCGCCTCTTCACGAGATTTAAAGGGCCCGCAGCCGGATATGCCCCGGCCCCACTTGATGACTGTTTCCTGTCTCAGCCCTATAAGAGGGCTTCACCTTCAATCCTGCCTTGCCTTGCATTGGAGTCACTTGCTCATGGAAGTCTTGTATTCCAGCGCTCCATCAGGCCTTCGCCATAGAATTCAAGACTCTTGCAGCGGAACTTCACTGGGACCCCAAATGTCTCAAGATTCTCTTCTGCAGAGGCCTGGATACCCACTTAAAGGACGAGCTGGCCACTCACCAGACACCTGACTCGCTGGACGAATTAATAGCCTTGGCCACTCGGATTGATCACTGGCTCCAAGACAAGGTTAAGGAACTCCGGCCTAAGATGTTACCTGGGTTGAAACAGGCTTGTACTACCACTGCACCTCGCATGGTTCCAGTAACTTCTGCTGCTGATAAAGATGAACCGATGCAACTTGATCATGGACACTTGACCTCCAAGGAGAGAAGAATTCGGAAGAAACGTGGCCTGTGCATGTACTGTGGTCAGCCCGGCCATGATGTCTCTACATGCCCCATTCGTTCGGGAAACGGACGGGCCTAAGTCCCGCGTGAGGACTGTTCTTGGGCCATACTGCGTTTTCTCCTCCGCCTTCTCTTCCAGTCTCCATGATCTGTGAACTGGCTACGGTTCAGTCTCCTGCCCTGATGGACTCAGGAATGCGTTTACTGTTCTTTTTATATTTATTTAACTTCACACATGCTAACAACCTAACTAACACTTAAAATCTCTCTAACTCACACATACTATCCCACTCACACATCACTCTAAAATCAGAGCTGCATATTTATATAATTTTCACCAAATGTTTTACAATATCTATCATTAACATATAAATGCATTAATTTATGATAATTATAAACACATACAAAGATCTTTGTTTCGCCCCCTTTTTTTTATTTAAAGGGCTTCTTCAGGGACGGACTTTTACTTCGCATAGAGAGAAGAAATTTCAATGTACACCAACTCCTAATACTTTTTGACCATGTGATTTCACCCCTCGATCGAAAAATTCTTCAATTTCATAAGATAATTCCAAAATTTATGCAATGAAAGGCTCCATCCAGACCCATTATCCCACTCGAGATGAATCCACAACTTGACCATATCTCACAACCAATTCCATGATCGATTCATGATTCTTGATGATATCCGTGTCTCTTCGGAAACAAATTGGAAACTAGATTGATTTTGATTGATCCAATGGAGCCCACAGAGAATCGCGCAAGATGCATTTCTAATTGGGGGAGGTGTCAAATCTCAAGAACGCTTTTCCACTGATTACCAGGACACTTCAAAAACAGATCAGAGGCAAGGCTCACATGATTCTGGTTGCTCCAGCATGGCCCAGACAAATATGCATCACTCAGAGAACTGCTATCGACAGAAAACACCATTTATGGTAAGCAAACTTGCTTATTCACACAGAAAATTAAACCTGCTCAGAAGCGCATACCAGGGCAACCAGCAGGTTTTCAAAGCAGAATTGTGTTCACAAGTCAGTTCCGAAAATTAGGCCTATAATCTATGGGTACAATAGGGCCTCAGTAGGCTGATATATCTCTTTTGTTGGTTCTCTAAAATGGATTAGTACGTAAAGAAGTGGCTTGTGTAGTCTCAAAAACTCATTCACTAAGCTATCACAATCTGCTTTGTAGCTGAGCCATGCTAGAATTTATTTTAGTTTTTTCAGAGTGCATACTAAAATTGGCATCAGTGACCTGGTCATTAAAGCGTAATTTTTAAAGAGATATCCGTGGATAGAAAAGAATTTGGCCCCCATAAATTGCCTGGCAGAGAGAATGGCCCATCCCGTATGTCGTTAAAAATGCACCCGCAATTCCACAACCCGCATTGTAGTAGAAGCGTTCCCGGGGTGGGGTTAGGTTGGGAAAGAAAATGGCGCGCATTGTTTGGGATTTTCAAAACTATCTGCGCAGCTTTGGTTGAAAAAAAAGTATCCAGAGGAAAAGCAGATGCAAATCTCTACGAGTACTTTTCCCTGGGGCAGTTTTCAAAGTAAGAGTGCGTGTGTACCTTTCCTTTTGAAACCGTGAAGGTGAAAAGAACATGGGTAAAAAGTACCTCTGGGTTTTGCAATGTGAGCAGTTTGAGAATTATGCCCTTAAAGGTGAATTTTAAAAGCCAAGTGCATGCCATAATCAGGATATGTGCACGCATGTAGGACATGCACGTCTCCACCCGATTTTAAAAGCCTCCTGCAACAGTTGTATGGACCCAGAATTCCTGTGAAACCAGAGAAAAGAACTTTTGCTTGCCTGTGGAATCAGAGTAAAGAACTTTTGCCTTGGTCCCTGGACCCGTGACGCTCCGAGGAGGAGACCGCCTATAAAATCGGCGGGGCTGCGGTGCGCAGCTTTGTCCGGCTTAGTCCGGGCGTGGACGGAGTGGAAGCAGAGAACCTGGGGCCTTCTAGCTGCCAGAGATCAAAGGTGTGAGTTGTAATACGTGGGAAAAGTCTACCTGGGAAAATAATTTTGACTTTAATGCCACATACAAAGAGAAAGGGAAAAGTCAGGAGAGATCCCCCAAATCCCCAGACCAGTACCCCCTCGCAACTTACCATAGGAAACTTTTTCTCACGAAGTGGTTATAAATCCAGGAGAGATTCCAGGCCTTGGTGTGAGTATAGAGCAACTACGAACACCACTGGATTTAAACACCTCACTGAGTCCTGGAGAACCCGTGACTTCTCCACTGCCTTGCCTTGCACAAGCTCCTGTTTTGGGAGGTAGCTTCTGACCCAATGGGCCAGGAGAAACTACCCCTGTTGGAGGGGAAAGAGAGAGAGAGGGAGCAAGGCCTAAAAGTGGGGGGAATACGAATGAAATCCCCACAAATCTACCATCTTTGGCGAGTGAAGGGAGGACAGATTTCTCTGATAAGAGAAATTAATTCTGCCCTCAAGGATCAGTAAGTCTTAACTCTTTGGGCTTACAATCACATCCAATAACGCTGGAGACTATTTGGTCCACCTTGACTGATTTGAAAACAATAATTTTGTCCTTGAATGCATCTGTGATGGGTACAAAAGATCAGGTATCTAAGTTGAACCTTTGGTGTCACAACATGAAGAGAAAATAGCTAGTTTGAGTACTAGGATAGAACAGGTTGAGAAAGTACAGCTAGGTCTGATCCAGGGAGAGTCTATAAATACAAAAAGAATTGAGAACATTGAAAACCATATTAGATATAATAATCTGAGAATTTTAAATTTTCCTAAGGTGAAATTAATCTCCCCATATGAGCAGTATAAACGATACCTAATGGAAAAGTTGTTACTAAAAATGGGAGAAATTCCGCCTATTGAAAAAATATTTTCGTAGTGATGGGAAAAAAGAAAAATGAAGTAACTCAACAAAATATACAACAAAGTGAAGCAGGTAATTTGACTGCCTTCTTGGAACAGTCAATGTCTGAACAAATAGAATATCGTGGCACATTATGTGTAACATTTTTGAACAGCGGAGATAGAAGATAGAATATTAAAACTTGCATTGATGAATAGGGAGAAATTATATTTAAGTCAAAAATTTGGACTTATCCTGACATAACTACGGTGACCCAAATTCGAAGAAAGCATTTCCTTCAAATGAATTCCAAATTAAAATCAATAGGGCTCTGTATACGTTGTACTACCCCAGTAATTGTGTGGTAAAATACCAGCAGGAAAGGTATGTGTTCTTTGAACCCTCAGAGTTACGTAAGTTTCTTGATGCTAGATTACCTGTTACTGAATCCTAGTCCGAGTTTAATAATAATCAGAACCACAACATTTCCTTTTTATTGTATTACTTGTTTTTGCTCAATTTACTAATACATCCTAGATCTCTTTTGCTTTATAACGGGGATAAATGTTACATATAGGAAGGTATTCATTATATGTATACTTTGTATTTGTTAATTCTTATACCCAATCTATGGCAAGCGGATATTGCTGTCTGTATTGTTTGAAAATTGTATAAATAAAGAATTAAAAAAAAAAAAAGCCTCCTGCATGTGCGCGCATTTCCCAATATGAGAACAGCTCACCTGGAACAAAAAAAGGGACATGGTGTGGGCGGGGCATGGACGTTCTGGGGCGGGCCGAGAGAAGTCTATGCAAATGCCCAGGTCCAGTGCCACGTAAATTTACTTCTGCTAGGGAGGAGGTGTAAGGTAAAACAAACCCCAAACCAGGCATCTCTGAGTGGTTTAAGTGAGCTCGGGTAACTGGGGGAGTGCAGGCTACAGAACTAGGGGGCTTTTGAGGACTGAGCTCTAGACTGGATGTGCTGGTGGACAAACTGGTGAAACTGGTCGTGGCATGGACGCACGCTCATACCCGGATGTGCGCAGTTGTGCGTGCCGAGCTTCAAAATAGGGTGCGCGCATATACGCTCCTAGCTTATTTTATAATGTACGCGCATATGTGCACATATGTTATAAAATAGCCACACCCCCGGGTGCACGCTCACACACACGCATCATTATGCGCCCACCACCCCCTTTGAAAGTTACTGTCCTTGTGACTAGTGCTATTTAGTGATCGCTGATTTTAAAGGCTCAGCCCCCTAAGACTAGTTTTTTTCTCCAGGACCAATATGGCTACCAGAGCTGCACTTTTTTTCTTCTCCTCTGTCAGGTTTTCTGCTCCTTGGGCCCGCCTCTCGAGCCCCTGGGGAGGGAGTCCCAATCTTCACATAATGGCTGGATTTGGGGGGTTCCAGAAGAAGCCCTGGTACACGGCCCCTAGCTGAGGAGTGCTGATATAAGGTCTGGACTAGGTGAATTGGGAGGGGATATAAAAAAGGGGAAAAAAAAATCTCCAGGGTAGTTGCGAATCAAGGCTTATGTTGCTGGATCCCAGCCCTAGTTGTGACTGAGCTGGAAGCCTAGAAGTAGCAGGAGGAAAGTGCCAGATTCTAAAAAAAGCAACAACAAAAAAACCCCTGCACTTTTTGAAAAACTACTTACCATAAGTAGTGGTTCACCACCAACTGCATCATCATCAAGCCTTAAATGTGTGTTGTGGAAGGTGGTACATGCCTATGACTTACTGGATAGGACAAAGAGGTCCTGCCTGAGACGAGTAAAGCATCCATGAAATAAGAACTGAGATGCTCTTTAACAGTGGTGCTCATTCACTCATAGATGGGTTGTCTGCTGAAGTCATTTCCTGCTGTCCACTCCACAGCAATCCAACATTTATGCCAAACTTTATTTATTCAGTTTTGTGGTTTGAAGTTATCATCTGATGGTTACTAGGCAACCTGAACAATATTTAGCTGAAATAATTTAAATCTGCTGATGTATTCGGTTAGGCAGAACAGAGTAAAGAAATAACTTAAGGGCCAGTGTGTGTATCTGTCTTCCTTTCTGTTTAGTTTTCATGCAGCTGTTGTCTCCCGATTTAAGGTTTCAAGGTGGACGCCAGAGATTGAGCTGTTCAGTTACTCCCATTACCACTCACTTTGGGTCACACTTTTTAAAGGGATCTAGCCAACTAACTATGGAGTTAAGCAGATAGATCCCTTGGGTGAAATTTTACTCCACTGAGCTGTTAAGTGTAGTTGGCTAGATCAGGATGTTCAATAAATGGTTCTGGGAAGAGGGGGTTAGGGCAGGAGGAAAAAACCTTGGCCAGCCAAGACCAAAATTCCAGTTATAGCTGCTTTAAATTTAAGAGGCTAAAACATGGCCACCAAGATTTAGAACAATTTTCAGCTGCAGACTAGCCAGCTAGGTTACGGCAAAAAATGAGCATAACTTGGCCGGCCGGTTAAAACATAGCTGGCTAATTTGGGTGCTCAGCACTATTTGAAAATGCATCCAATTGTGAGTTTGAGCACTTGTCCCAGGACAAGCAGGATGGTAGTCCTCACATATGGGTGACGTCATTGGAGTTTTTGTCAAAGTTTCTAGGAACTTTGACTGGCACTGGCACACTGTGGTTGACTGGCACTGGCACTGGCACACTGAGTGCACTGAGGCGTTCCCCATCGACATCTGTGCCGGGTACTGAGCAACCACAAATTAATGTGGAAGTGCCAGTAATGCCTAGCCTATCTCCCCTGTAGCTGCACTACCCATACCAGCTTACAGGGTGGAGCTGGACGTTTATGTCCCTCAGGCTGTCCTCGATGCCTCCCGGAATCTTCTAACACCGAAGCCATCGACATTCCCACCATTGTGGCACCGCCTCGTTGCAACACCTACCAACGACAGCCTACGTCTTCGCCGTCGACTCGTCCTTCTGAGCTCCACCACGAAGGGCAATGGGCACGCTAACCCGCTTTGGCACAGATCCCATCGAGACCTGGTCACTAAACAGGCCAGATGTTCTTGGAAGGTTCTAGGTCGTCACATCTTCCAAGAACCATATGTAATTAATATTTTTATTGAAATTTTCATAATATACAAGAACCATATGGGTGTCACATATTGCTATTTACCAGCCATGTTTGACACAATATTAAGGGAACCTTTCTGCCAGCAAAACGGGATTGCTTCGAGACGTCCTCCGTTGCCAGTAGTGGGACTCTGTACTCGATAGTAACCTGGTTTGTGGCCTCTGAATTACGGCCCGAAGTCCAAGATAAACCAGCTGATCTGCCATGCAAAAGATCCAGCAGACAGTGCCTCAATTGCAAGACCACCGCAAGTCCTACAACAGCTCTCTACGTTTCTTGCACAGCAGAGAGGGATGCTAGAAAGACCTTTTACTGCTCACACTCTCGCGTGACACAAACGGATATCCAGATTACACCCTTGCAACGGATAAGCATTAAATAGCGTCCATTTCTATATATACATCATCTGACCTGGAAAAGACCAATTGGAATCACCTCCACTTGATGCACCAATCACAGCGAGGGACAGAAACACGGAAAAGCCAATTGCAATGGAATATATCAATTCAAACTCTTGAACATAAATATAGTTATACTAACGATGTTCAATTCAATTCTTCATTCATTCCCGCAAGATATACTGTATTCAATATATAAATCCAAAAGCTTTCTGATAATTCAGTCTTGATACTACATTGCCACCCCGGTAGTGTTGAGTATTTGTTCAATAATAGTCCACTGCAGGGTCGAAAAATTATGCTCTAATTCAGCACAATGTTGTACCATAGGTGCCGTTAATTTGTTTTTTTAAACAGGACTTATGTTCCTTTAACCGTACTTTAATAGGGCATGAAGCCAAGAAATTAAAATGGCATCACAATTTATCTAAGTAATTCCAAAGTATTTACAGAACTTTAAGAATGTGAATGGAGTAAACGCCTTTATGAGTCCAACTGGCAAACTGACATCATTAATGTAAAGAGTCTTTTACATTGATATGAACCCTGGCGCATGTGTAGCCAGATTCCCCCCTTCTGTTAGCTTTGTGCTTAACAGTCTTTGGAAAATTATAGATGTGGAAACCATAGACACTTGTTCATATGTCTCCTTAAGCATTTGCCACATCTCTTTCCCTGTAGTCAGATCTGCAATTAGCTTTAAGATGTCATCACTTATGTACATGATGATTTCTGCTTTAAGTTTGGCTTTATGCCTTTCCTATTGCTGCTTGCTTCTGCCTCAGCTGGACAGTCTTATTCCAATACATCCATAATGTCCATTTTGTTGAAGAGGGCTCACATCTTGGTTGACCATGCAGAGTAGGATTTTCCATCTGCTAGTATCACAAGTTCTTCCACTTTAGCTTCAGCCATGCTGTTGCTGCAGAAAAGCATACTTATGGAGCTCCATCCGACGTGACTTAAACAGGTTCTGTGTTTAAGACCTTTTACAGTCCACAAATATAGTTATTTATTGGGTGACTGGGCCTATAATCCAATGCTGGAGGCTGCAGTTCAACCTCTGTGTTCAAAGTAAGTAGTCCAGAAGAAAGAAGGCACACACTACTTAACAGTAAGTTCCAAAAAAAAAAAAGAGATTAGTATTTATTTTAGATAACAAAACATCTGGGCAAAACAAGAATGCCTCCTCTCTTTAGAAGCTGCCGCACAGTTGCTGAGCTAGAAGCAGAAGTGAAACTGATTAGGGGGGCACTCCATGAAGTTAGCAAGTAGCACATTTAAGACTGTTGTGTCCGTCACTGCTCATTGCCCTCATTTCGCCCTCCTTACCACTGTGGCGATTCCCTCGGGCCTGATAGACGGTTTGCCGTCTTCCTCCAGCGTCTCCGGAGCGGCACGACGCTGTGGATCCGCCATGTTCCTGATGACGTAGGGCACGCACGCGTGCGCGCTCCGAAATATGTACCAGCAAGGGCGTGAACCTTGGGGGCGTCCCCCTGAACTGACTTCATTCGCTTCCAATATAAAACGTCTTAGTATTTGCTAATGAATTAAGTTAGCAAGGATTGTCCAAGCTACTCTGCCTCCTCGGACTTACCAGGGGTACCCGCTCCTCGGGGGCCTCGCTCTCTTTTCTCTATTTCAGATTGCAGATAGGAACCGGTACTCGCTCCTCGAGGGCCCTCGTTCCTGAACACTCTGAAGATTCTTCTCTGCCTGGAAGCTATCGCAGATACAGACATTTGTGAGTTACCATCGCTCTCTCAGAGCTTTCCCTGGAACCAGGTACTCACTCCTGAGGGCCTAACCCTTTCCAGCTACTGAACTTTCTAAAGACCTTATGTGAGATCTGTCATCCAGTTCTGGCTATGAACACAGCATACCCTGTCTACTCATTATCTATAGTTTCTCTACAGCTCAGCAACCTGGGATCGCTGTTCCAGTACCTGAGGGACTTCAGCCCTGTCGGGCCCTGTCGGGCATATCAGCTCACTACTGCCAGGTAGGTACTGTAATTGCCAGGTTCTTGTGGCCTGGTTTGGCCTCTGTTGGAAACAGGATGCTAGGCTTGATGGACCCTTGGTCTGACCCAGCATGGCAATTTCTTATGTTCTTATGATTGCAGCAACCACGCAGAGATGAAAAAAATGAGTCTTATGACATCAGCTCAACCCCTAATCCAATGATAAGCAGTACATTTGATAACAAAGAAGGGCGAAAACATTTTAATATTACCTTATTTTATATAACTGTGCATTAGTACAAATAAACACAAGAGCCTTCCTAACACAGTACTATACTGCGTGTGTGTTATATATATACACACACTGGAGAAGAATTTCCGGCAAAAGACAATTGCAGCTGTTAGAGCAGAGTTATCAGTCAATTGCACACACTTGATTATTCCACTTGCCAGCTGATTGCAGGTACAAGTGGTTGTGGTGGGTGATAGGTAACCTTATCTATTTTCCACACACTTAGGTGATGACATTCCCACCAGGTGGCCGTGATTTTCCTAGCAGGATACCTCGGTGGCTTGCCTTTGCTGTCTGTGGCCCACAGTGTCCTATTTTCCCAGGTGGTTATGCAGTGTGCCAAGGAGTACATTTTTCTTTTTGCCAGTAATTTTGTGAGAAGTCAACACATTTTGCCATAGGATTTGATACTGAATCTTACAGGAGGAGCAGGCAGAATCTAGCACAAATTTATTGCAGAGGCATGAAACGTGGCAATAAAAACAAAATTATTGATGAATCCTTGTGACTCCTTTCTTATAACTTCTTGTGACGTGGAGCCTTACAAACGTCTAGTAGTGCTCTAGCAATGGTGAATAGTAGTTCCTGGTTCCCGGCGCGCACATGGATGCACCGATTTATAACGTGCGCGTCGACACGTGCATGTTATAAATTCCGCTACCCGTGGGCATGCAAGTACTGACTCGCGCACGTAGGGGGAAAGTTTTACAAGATGTGCCTGGCAATGCGATAGGTCCTTTCCCCAGTTCCCTCCCAGTCCACTCCAATAAAGAAGTGGACTGGAAGGCAACTTCCTATACCCCCTAGCTAACCTGCCTCACTTTTCTCCTATCTGCCCTGACCCCTAAAACACCACTAACATTTTGTTTTCTTTTAAAACTTCCCTGCTCTCCGGTGCAGTAGCAGGTTGTGCGCACCAGTCGACTGCTGGCGCGCGTTTCGGTGGGACAGTGCCTAATGGCGCTGGGGCAGATACACGCATGGCCACAGGCGTTTGAAAATCCCCACTCGTCGTATTCCTTTCCAGATCATGTATAAATATATTGAAAGCGCCGGCTCAATTATAGATCCCTGAGGCACTCCACTGTTTACCCTTTTCCACTGAGAAAATTGACCATTTAATCCTACTCTCTGTTTCCTGTCTTTTAACCAGTTTGTAATCCATGAAAGGACATCGCCTCCTATCCCATGACTTTTTAGTTTTCTTAGAAGCCTCTCATGAGGGACTTTGTCAAACGCCTTCTGAAAATCCAAATACACTACATCTACCGGTTCACCTTTGTCCACATGTTTATTAACCCTTCAAAAAATGAAGCAGATTTGTGAGGCAAGACTTCCCTTTGTTGCAATGCAGCCCGTGGCTGGAGCCACGAGCTACCTCTTACCTCTGCGGCAGGACCGCTGATGTCGCTGCGTCCCAGGCCCAGTAAAGCCAAAGCCTGCCTTCTCCTGCCCGCGGCAGGCGCAGCCGACGCCGGGGGTCCTTGCGGCCCGGCCACCATCTTTCAGCATGGCAGGAGCCAGGCCTTCCCTAATGCGGCAGGAAGCCGCTGGTGACCCTGTGTGCTTCGCGGCAGGAGGCCGCTGAAGCCGGGACCTCTTTTGTGGCTGGAGCCGCCCTTGGTTCCTCTTCAGCAGCTTGGATGCCGCCGTTTACCTCAGGGGCCTGTCCATGGCCCTCCTCCGGCCCCTTCTGCACGGCTGCAGCAGGACAACGCTGTCCAGGGTCCTGCTCCCTGCTACAGCTCCTCCTAAGGGGCACGCCCGTGGCTCTCTTCCCTAATTAAAGGGACAGTGAGGGTGCGGTCCCTGGGGCCCCACCTGTAAGCTCCTCCCATGGAGTTACCTCTCAGCCCTATAAAAGGGCTCGGTTGCCACTTCCACCTTGCTTTGGAATCGGGTCGTTCCACTGCTCCTGGTTCAGTGTTTACTCCCGATCCCATGTCCTTGTTGACTGCTTTCTGGGACGTCCGTTCCATCTGGTGTCCACTTCCGCAGTAAGAACACTCGCTCTGGTTGATCCCTCGCCAGGTTGCCACTCTGGTGGCCTACTGATCCAAGTGCTTTCTGTTCCAGCATCCTTCAGATCCAGCGTCCTTCAGTTCCAGTGTACTTCAGTTCCAGCATCCTTGTGTCTTCAGTGTCTTCCGTGTCTCCAGTTCCCTCGTCTCACCTTCCAAGGTAGTACCCTGGACTGTCTTCTCAGTACTGACCCTTTTGCCTGTTCCTTGACCATCCTTGCCTGCCGCCTGCCCAGACCTATGCCTGTGACCTGACTACGATGATTGCCTCTGGAACCCGACCTTCCCTTGGCTGACTACTCTGGACTGATCTCTTGTTACCGACCCTTGTTTTCCATATGGACTCTTCTTGCTGGCCTCCCGTGGACCTCCAGCCTTCTTCCTAGGACAACGACCCGCGCATCCTTATGATAGTGGGCCTACTCCAAAATGTCTCTGTGAGATCCCTGCAAGGCCCACTGAGACCTGAGATTTAAATCTTCCCCATGGACAAGTACCTTGCGGTTCTTGTTCTGTATGCTCTCTCACTCTTCAGTGTCAATTTTTACACCATCCTCATTTAAGATACCCTTACCGGATTCCCAAGATATTCGATTGCAACACTAGTGGCGTGTGTACGCCATTATTTGTCCTTGCAATTTAATTTATGTGGGGCAAACAGCGCGTCCTATTCGCTGTCGTAATTGTTGAGCATCAGAGCCGTATTAAAGCATTACGTGAACACGCCTCGTTGGTAAATCATTGGGTTTGAAAAAGATCACACTGTGGATGATATCCGGTTTTTTGTGATTAACAAGTCACTCTTAAACATGGAGGAGGACTTGTCTTTGATGTTAAGAAGGATTGAACAGCGATTCATCTTTAGTTGGCGCACAATTGCCCCGGCGGGAATTAAATGGACCGATAGAGTGGAGTGCATTTATTAATATATAACGTAATTGAGAATTGCTATCGGTAACAGTTTGGTGAGTTGACTGTGGTTATTAGGAGATAATTGTGCTGATTGTTGAAATGGTTATTGTTTCCTTTATATAAAGTTTTTTGGGTATTCTTGTATTTCACATTTCAGCGGGTGACGACGAGTTACGTCACTTCCGACCAGACGTGAGTATTGAAAACGTTTGGTGTACTGTGATGTAGGGAACCCTGTGGTCAAAGGTTGGTGCGATCTTTATCTTTAATGATAATCTTTTCGTTTATATTGTTGCAGAATATGTTTGCTTGAGACCGTAGGTCGGCGGTTCCATGAAAGATGTGTAGACACGTGAAGGTTTAAATGTAATTACAATTGTTAAAGGGAACGCCGTGCAACACAGATGTTTGGAATACGGGTCAGTAAAAAGAAGGGAATGCTGTGCAGGGATGAACTTTGAAGGACGCTTTTAATAAACAATAATAAGTTTATTTGATTTTCGGGTAGGTACGGCCTCTTAATAAATTGATCCTAGGAGTTACCTAGGTATTCAGTGTAGGTTCAGAAGGAAATTGGGTTTTATAATTAAAACAGAGTCATTAGACTTCATGGTTAAAAGGGCGAGTGAAAATAAGGTATTGATATTAACAAGTTACTGTGTGCTTGTGTTTAATTTAATTAATATTTCCATATCTTTAAGTTGTTTAAGAGAGTATGGTTAAATATCTATCTTATGGTAATAATAACTTCATTGTTTCAATTCAGTGTGATTTACTGATAGCTGTTTACACGTTCTTTTTAGTGTATCAGCATAATTAAAATACTTGAAAAACATCAGTCCCTGAGGAAGCCCCCAATGACAGGGGTGAAACGAAGAGCTCTTGTATCATCTTTTGTCGGACATAATGAGCAGATGATCCTGACTAAGTGATCGTGGAGATATGTGATATATGCGACCAATTAATCGATATAATTTACAAGCATTTGTGAAATTGATTGTGATAGGAGCATATGTTAATTTCTGAAAATTATAATCTCAAAGAAACATATTTTTTAACTTGTTGGTATGAATGTGTGAGTGTGCTAGCTTAGTTTTAATTGTCTATGTAGGTATACATGTGTGGTATTTTCAATAAATTTTGTATGAATTACATATGTACACCAGCCCTATAAGGGGCTGCTCCGTCAGTCAGTCTTGGCCTTGCATCGGAGTTGCTTCTCTCTGGAAGCTCCTGCCTGCCAGAGCTCCGTCAGGTCTTCTACGTCTTCTCCATGGAGTTCTTGTTGTTACGTCATGCCATGTCAAGTTACGTCTTCTTTGCCTGAGGTTCCTGACCAGGTGTCCTGGTGTCTCGCTTTGATCCCTCCGTTCCTGATGTTCCAGGTTCCTTGATATCCTGCTCCTGTGTCTTCGTCTTCAGCGCTCTTGAGCCTTCTGGTACCTGTTAGGCCGGGGGTCCCTCGGATGATGTCTTGCCCGAGCGTGGACTAGCCTACAGGTGGACTGGTGTCCTGTGCTCCTGAGCCGACATGTCCTGCCAGCCATTGGTGGAGCTTCGGACGACATCGGCTCCGTCGTTGGAGTTCTGCTTCGACTGGCTCCTTCCCTGCGCTTGTCCCGATCCCAGCGTGGTCCATGACCAGCCTCCTCGGGCTGTGTAGGGCGCGCAGTGGGACAGGGTGGTCCGCGACTCAGTCCCACGGGTGGGCTGAGTAGGGTGCCCTGAGAGACAGTGCCAATGTCCTTCCGCCCAGCTTCTCCTCTCGTCCTGGATGCCGTTGCATCACTCTTGGTATCATGTCTTGTTCCTGATGTCGTCGCATCGACCCTGGTTTAGGATGCCGTCGCATCGACCACTGGTCCGTGATGTCTTCGCATCAGCTTTGGTGTCAAGTCTTTGTCTGCGATGCCGTTGCATTGATCCTGCTGTCATGTCTTCGTCCGCCATGCCGTTGCATTGATCCTGCTGTCATGTCTTTGTCCGCCATGCCGTTGCATTGATCCTGCTGTCATGTCTACGTGTCAAGGCCCGTCTGCCCTCGACCTCAGGCCAGGCCTGCTGCTCCATGCTGTTCCATGCAGCAGGTCCGAAAGGGCTCGGAATGGTCGGAGGACCATTCACATTCCAACATCAACTTGTTGTTCGCCTTGGGAGCTTGCCGGCCTGGCAGAGGGTCAGACTGTCAGCCATGATGGAACACGCTGTCAACCCTCGGTTTGGTCCTGGATCCGTCTGCGGTCGGGCTGAGGCCCATGGGCACACTAAAAACACCCCGTCCATAACAAGAATGCAAGGCCTTTCGAGGCCGTTCACAACACTAATCTATTCAATGGTCAGTTAAGTACCTTCACACTAAGGAGTCTGACCACCTTTTCAATTTCATTCTGTGTTTCCTGGGCTGGTGACTCATGTTACACAGCTGCATTGTCTTCCCCTTTTTCACTTAAATGGTAGCATGCTCAAACCTCCGTCTTTTGTGAGGAGGTGTTTCACTAACATATGCCCAGATTTGTTACCACATTTAAATATTTTATGCTTAAACGCGAATAGCGCTCCCGTCGCCCTTCGACGTAATAAATCATTCAATAATCATTGTGTGCTTCTAAACCTGATAGTCCATTTCTCAGCACTTGATCTGTTCATTGGGAGGTGAATTTTAAGACTCGCATGCGGGCGCACATGTGCACGCGTATGCCAGCTCGCGTACACGGACGTGGCGATTTTATAACATATGCACACATATACACGTATGTTATAAAATCAGCTGTATACGTGTATATGTTCGCTCAATTTTATATAGATTTATATAATTTTATATCACCCTGTGTAGGGCTAGGACTTCCTAAACCCCCCCCTCCCCTAATTTTAAAGGCTCCCTTCTCCCCTATTAGACCCGATCTTTAAAACCCCGCTGACTAGCTGTGATTTTTTTTATTTTTTGACTTGTACGCCAGCAATAGCAAAAGTGGCGACCCGCAGCGCCTAAGTATTTCCGTGCACATCTCTTGGTCTTCCCCTGACATGTCATGTCACGTCCCATTCTTGAACTTTTGGATTTGTGCGCATACCGGGAGATACACGCGCACGCGGGCGCTCCTTAAAATCTGCGCGGCCCGCGCTGACCTGAGACACGCGCATATCTCCCGGCTTTGGTGTGTGTTGGCTTTCAAAATCCACCAGTTGGTTTTTATAATAAGGAAGCCACTTTCTAAATCTAAGATATCTCTATTTCTCTTCTGTTTTCTAGCAACCATGTAACTGATGATCTCACCTCTAAGTATAGCTTTAGCTGTTTCCCAAAATAAAATTGGCTCATCCTTGTGTTGTGCATTTACTGTTGCAAACCGTTGCCATTTTCCCACCAGAAATATTTTAAATTCAGGGTCATTACTTAGTCAACCCGACATACACCAGTTAACTGAAGCTCTGGAATCAGTGAAACTATTTAGGGTACATAAGGCAGGACAACGATCTGAAATAACCAAGGTTTCAATTGTAGCCTGCTTCATTTGACCAAACAGTTCCTCCGAAAGTAAAATGTATATATTTGTGTTATGGAGTCTCAGTTTAGTGGACCCTTGGGCCGACCTGCAGGAGACTGGGAAAGGTATTCAAAAGTCTCTAGTATACCACAGGCCGGGA
Organism: Rhinatrema bivittatum; assembly: GCF_901001135.1. Lineage (NCBI taxonomy): Eukaryota > Metazoa > Chordata > Amphibia > Gymnophiona > Rhinatrematidae > Rhinatrema > Rhinatrema bivittatum. The sequence continues at coordinate 18,812,424 of NC_042623.1, read as the reverse complement.
GGCAGATGTTCAGGCTGGACGTAGAGGTGGTCTTCACCCTGGAAGCTGGTACTCCCCCAGGAGGAGCCCGTAGGAGCCCAACCGCTGGGACTTAAGTGAGGCTTCACCCTTGGAAGCCGAAGCCCCCCTCGGGAGGAGCACGTAGGGGCCCGGCCGCTGGGACTTAGGTGGGTTGATGAACAGGACTGGGAACTGGAACCAGACTAGAACAGTAGACAGGAACTGTAGCAGGACTCGGGTACTGGAACCAGGCAGGAACTGTGGCAAGACTTGGGTACAGGAACCAGGCAGCAACTGTAGCAAGACTCGGGTACTGGAACCAGGCAGGAACTGTAGCAAGACTCGGGTACTGGAACCAGGCAAGAACTGTAGCAGGGCTTGGGTACTGGAACCAGGCAGCAACTGTAGCAAGACTCGGGTACTGGAACCAGGCAGGAACTGTAGCAAGACTCGGGTACTGGAACCAGGCAGGAACTGTAGCAAGACTCGGGTACTGGAACCAGGCAAGAACTGTAGCAGGGCTTGGGTACTGGAACAGGCAGCAACTGTAGCAAGGACTAGGTGGTACTGGAACCAGGCAGGAACTGTAGCAAGACTCGGGTACTGTAGCAGGCAAGTAGGAACCAAGCAGGTACTGTAGCAGGCAAGCAGGAACCAGGAACTGTAGCAGGCAAGCAGGAACGGAGCGAGTTCCAAAGCAGCTCACTCCGGGGTACGAAGCAACAGGGATCAGGAAGGTAAGCCCGTTGCAAGGCAAAGACTGAGTGTCCGCGGCCGGCTTATCAAGGCCGCGGCGTCTGACGTCCGGAATTGGGCGGAGTCACCACTGGCAGGAAACGGCCTAGAAAAGCGCCCAAGTGGGCGTCCATGGGAGGCTTCCTGGTGGCGCGGCCCCCGTGAGGACGCCGCCGAAGAGGCCGCGAACTAGGCCACCAGAAGTGGGAGCAGGTCCAGGAAGTCGTAGGTAAGGGACTGGTCGCGGGGTTCGCGGCCAGAACGTAACAATTTGGAATTTAGAGGGAAGTGGCCCTAGCATAGTGGGCCGGATTTTTAAACCTTCGCGCGCGGCCCTAACATTTGTGCGCGCTACCCGGAGGCCTCGGTCCTGCCCCCGTCCCTCCCCTTTCACAAAGCCCCCGGACATACGCGCATCCCGGGGCTTTGCGCGTGTCGCCGGGCCTATGCAAAATAGGCTCGGCGCGCGCAGAAGCAGGTTACTGCGCATTACCCTTTTATATAACCGCCCCAGTATGTGTAATCTTTTTTTTCAAGATGGAGTATTTTCCATATATCCAACAGAGATAAATTGTTGCACAGAAACTGAATACCTTTACTTGAACAATGGAGTGTAGAATTCTGAACACCTATCTAAAGCAACACCTCCCACCCCAGTTGAAGTCTCCCCACATTATCACCGGTGCCGGGCCAAACATTTGACAGAGAATTAACCAATGTTGTAAAAAGAGAATGCTTATATTGGTTCAGAGCATATATGGAGGCCCACAATAAAAAGATCTTCCAAATGGTTTCCCTTTTACCATTATAAAATGGCCCTCCACATCTGCACAGGATTTCACATTTTTATGGAATAAGATAGCAACCCCATTACACTTGGAAGTTCCTGAAGACTAGAATACTTGATTATACCCAAATTTTTAAAGTTTCTTTTGCTCATCATCATTCATATGATTTTGCTGTAGCAAAACTACATTGCTTTTCAATCTGTTAATATAAGTAATCTCTCTTTTTACAGCATAACCCATCCCTGCCACATTCAATGTCACACATGTCAAATGATTATTCATTTATATTTCTAGTATAATTGTATATGGATACATACACCTAATCATAAATACTTTATAATAGGGTCCCATCACCACCCTACTGCACAATATTATAGCTAAATAATATATTACCATATCCATCCACGGTGCAAAAAATTAACAGCCTTGCAATGTTCTCCAGGCCATGCCCTGATTTTAACAAACCCTAATTAACACAATCCCGCTCTTTCAGCCCCAAATGGTAATTCTTCCTCTCCCTCTCCCTCTCCATCCCCCTCCCCATTCCCTCTTCCTTCCTACCCACTCTCTCTTCCTTCCCTCCAAACCCCTTGCTATAAACTCTGCTCTCTCCATTCTGAGAGATGGTGCCATCCCTCACCCCAGCATGCCTCAGATCACATTATGAACACAACACATTTCTAAGCAACTTTCCCATGAAAATCTAAGAACAAAGAAAACACTCTTGTAACTGTAATATATAACGTTCATCCATATGTATCACTGAATGCTGTCAAATCTAGGGCCCGCCAACTCACGGATGTAAAATTGTAAACAACCCTCGCAAAATATGAAGATAGGGCATATTATTGCTGTGATAACCACGTATGCCGGTTGGCCCTATATCCGCATTGTTGGTGCAGAGAAACAATTCGATTAATTTAGCCATCAGAGATTTCTTACAGGCCATTTCCAAATAATTTATTTATTTATTTAACACTTTTTATACCGACCTTCATAGTAATAACCATATCAGATCGGTTTACATAGAACAGGGTATAACTGAAGCAATAACTAAAGTAATTAACAATAGAGGTGAATAAGGCAAAGTTACATTTAACAAGGAGGTAAAAAACTTGGAAGCTTAAATAGCTGGAAAGAAGGTAAAGGCAGGAAGTAATTGTAACATAATACAATAGAGAATATGGGTTAAAGCTTAAGGTGCTTTAACCTGGAAGTTGCCAGAGTCCATCGTTCGAGAGGGTAAAAGGACCATTCGTCCAGGTGAGAATAATGGCGACTAGTGATTGTCTGAGAGGATCAGAGAAGGCGTGGTGAAAGAGCCACGTCTTGAGTTTTTTCCTGAAAGTTAAGAGGCAGGGTTCCAATCTGAGGCTTGAGGGGATGTTATTCCAAATAGATGGTCCTGCTATTGAAAACGCTCGGTCTTTGGTCGAGGAAAGCGTGTGGCTTTTAGTATGGGGGGGAAATTCAGAGTAACCTTGTGAATATCTCTAATTGGTCTGTTGGAGGAGTGTAGTTTGAAGGGGATTCGAGGTCGAGTTGGAGTTGATGATGGAGTGATTTGTGTTTATGGGTGATTGATTTGTAAAGGATTCTAAAATTCACTGGTAACCAATGTAGGTTTCTGAGGATGGGTGAAATGTGTTCTCCACGGCTGGTGTTGGTCAGTAATCTCGCTGCGGCATTTTGTATCATCTGCGAGTGGTTTGGTGGTAGATTTGGGGAGGCCTAGGAAGAAGGCACTGCAGTAGTCTATCTTGACAAATAGCAACGCTTGGAGGACTGTCCTGAAGTCTTGGAAAAATAGTAGTGGTTTGAGTCGTTTTAGAACCTGGAGTCTGTAGAAGCAGTCTTCGGATGTGGTGTTTGACGCATTTCTTTAGGTTTAGTCGATTATCTAGAAGTACCCCCAAGGTCTCTCACATGCTTATGGGTGATGTAGGAGTTGTGTGGGGATGGTGGAGGGATGTTTTCTTCGTTTGAAGAGATGAGGAGGAGCTCCGTCTTCGAGGCATTAAGGACCAAGTTTAATCTATTGAGGAGGCTGGTGATAGATAGAAGGCAGTTATTCCAGTGGGGCGAGCGCTTTTGGGATAGATTCTGTGATAGGGATTAGAATCTGCACGTCGTCTGCGAACAGATAATGAATTAGATTAAGATCAGTTAGCAATTGGCAGAAGGGGAGGAGGTAGATATTATTAATAAGAGACCAATAATTATTAATAAGATATTATTAATAAGAGACCATCGAGAACTGAGAGGGGAGTCATGACGGGTGAGGCCTGTTCGTAAGCCCCGCTCCCCCCCGACGTCACTCCGATCTGCGCCGACCGTTTAATTGCGCCAGTCCAGCAGGCGCCACGCACCATGCGTCGAAGGGGCGCGACAAAGGGGCTCTCCCCTTTTGCACCCCTTCGTGCAATCCATAGTGCATGGTCCTAGTTAATATCTTTGTAATTGGAATGTCTCTTGTTTTTGTTTAATATGCTCCTTGTTATATACCTTTTGCTCATGTTAAGAATTTTGATTATGATGATTTTATTATTTTGTAATCAGTTAGCCTCAGGTACAAAAATTTTAGATTGTAAGCCTTTTAGGGGGATAGGGAAATACCTTCTGTACCTTATTGTAAACCGATGTGATATCTCTTATTGACATCGGTATAATAAAATCATAAATAATGAAATAATAAACACAAGAAGATGCAAAAAAAAACCAAACCAAATAATGATAGTGCTGCTTCCCTGACCCTTGCGTGCCAATGCAATATCAGGCACTCAGGTCAGCGCACCACTAAACACACGTTTGGACATGCAATTTAGATGTGGTAGACTTACTCCCAATGCAATACCGGGAATTAGCACGTCCAAAACACGTGTCCAAACCAGTGCATAGCTACTAGTGCTCATCACATGTAAATTCCATGTACAAGACTATTAGCTATTACCCCGCGAGTTCAAAAAAAATTCCCGCTTGGCCAATTTCCCATTATAATGGTAAAACTTAATGTCAGCCCAGGAAGCAGGCATTAAGGCATGCCACACTCAAGGGCTCGAAACCAAAAAAAACAGAATCCTACTTTCTGTGGTTTCTCCTTTTAGTATTGTCGCGCTACAAATTAGGAGGAACCACAGAAAGCAGCATCGTGCAAAAATAGAAAGTCTGGTAAAAAAAAAACCAAAAAAAACCTTCTGGGAGCCCAATATACATGGGTCTAACCTACACTGATGGCCACGTCTCCCTGGGTGCCCGATGCCGAAGAGATGCTAGGGACGCACAATTTCCCCTAGCACCTTCTTTTTAAATCAGCAGCTCATTAGCCTACTTCATCATGCACCCGGGAGAGATGGACGGCCATGCGTTAGGAGAGTGGGCATTCAATCATGAGCGCCCATTTCCGCGCCACCGATCGAATCGGCCTATTGCAATAATAAGCAATGGTACCTAAGGCTTCACGGTCGAGGTAGTATATTCTTGCTGATCCTCTTTCTGTTGTGCCACTGCTTTATTTGCCCAGAGAATCGACATATTGCTTCGCTGTATCAAATTTGTCAAATACCTGCACTCCACTGTCATTCCAAATTCTCAGTCTAACAGGGAACCGCAATGCAAAACACATTTTTTTTTTTTTTTGCCACTGGCTCAAAAACAAAGCAGCACAAATTCCTTTCTCTTAGTAGCCACTTTTAGCGAGCAATCTTTAAATATTCTGATAAGGTGATTGTGGTATTGCAAGCTTTGCACCTGCAAAATGTATTGCTTTTGTACAAAATGCAGAAGTTTAGCTATGACTACTCTTGGTACGCTTATCATTATCCTTCCTGACTCCAGTTCTATGGGGTCTTTCAATTAGATTGGGGCCTGTAAGATCTGAAAGGTTAAGAGCACCTGCAGAAATTAGTCAATATTGCCTCTAGCCCTCTGTTTTCTAAAGTCCCCTCAAAGCCCGCAAACCTTAAGTTATTATGACGAGACCAATTTTCCAGCTTGTAATCTTGTCTTCATGCGCCCACTAATATTAATTCCATTATCTGCCTGTTTTTTCATCGTTGCAATGGCGTCATCTTCTACCACGAAGATTCGCCCTTCAAGAGCGTCCAAGTCGCAGCCCAAATTCTTGCTGGTAATTTTTAAGATCAGCGATTTGTTCTGAAATAGAATCTAACTGACAGCTACAATTGCAGTTACCGCTTGTAGTAATATTGTTTACTGCTATGCACAACTAGGCTTCTTGCAGATCTTTGTCTTTTTTGGCAGTCTCATGGTCTACTTGCCGGTTTGCTTTTTCTCTTCTAGTTAATTAGTTGGCAGAAGACTTGGAGACCCACTACATATATTCAATGATGGACATATGATAGCTTTCAGCCCTGTAGTTTCAATATTTTATTTTCATTACTGCATGGATGGTAAGGGATTTATAGAGGATGGCACCCAAGTTCAAGCTAGCATGTCCGCCTTGATCTACACCACATCATGTGACTCCCCGTAACTCCAATTTTTAAAAAGAGCTCAAGGGGCGATCCAGGAAACTACAGATCAGTGAGTCTGACATCTATGCCAGGTAAAATGGTAGAAACTATCATAAAGAAAAAATTACTGAACATATAGATAGGCATAGTTTTAATGGGACAAAGCCAACATGGAGTTAGCCAAGGGAAGTCTTGCCTCACCAAGATCTACATTTTTTTGAGGGCGTAAATAAACATATGGGGGCAGATTTTTAAAAGCCCTATGCGCGCCGAGCCTATTTTTGCATAGGACCGGCGACGCGCGCAAGCCCCAGGACGCGCGTATGTCCCGGGGCTTGAAAAAGGGGCGAGGCGGTCCAGGGCGGGGTGGGGGGCATGGCTAGAGGCCTCCGTAGGGCCTCTAGTCCGGGGGATCACGTGCCGGCACTTGCCGGCACATGCAACCTACGCCTGCCCAAAAGCAGGCGCAACTTGAAAAATAAAGGCAGGGGGGTTTTAGGTAGGGGATGGGGGGCGGGTTAGATAGGAGAAGGGAGGGGAAGGTGGGGGGGAGGGCTGAGGAAAGTTCCCTCTGAGGCTGCTCCGATTTCAGTGCTAGCTGGCTAACCGGGCCGATACAGTAAAATCTGTTCTCCCAGCCGATACAGTAAAATCTGCTCTCCCAGCGCGCGCACAGGCCACTCTCCTGTGCGCACGATTCAGTAAATAAATTAATTTAAATTAGGCCCGGCAGTAAAAAGAGGCGCTAGGGACGCCTTTCGGACAGGAGCGGCGGCTGTCAGAGGGTTTGACAGCCGACGCTCAATTTTGCCAGCGTCGGTTCTTGAGCCCGCTGACAGCCACAGGTTCGGAAACCGGACACCTGCAAAATTGAGCATCCGGTTTTCAACCCGCAATCTGCGGGCCAATTTCAAATTTTTTTATTTTTTACTTTTTTAACTTTTGGAACCTCTGACTTAATATTGCCATGATATTAAGTTGGGAGGGTGCACAGAAAACAGTTTTTACTGCTTTTCTGTGCACTTTCCCGGTGGCAGCAGAAATTAGCGTCTACCTTTGGGTAGGCACTAATTTCTGAAAGCAAAATGTGCGGCTTGGCTGCACCTTTTGCTTTCTGAATCGCGCGGGGAATACCTAATAGGGCCATCAACAGCATTGCATGTTGTGGGTGCTATTAGGTCGGGGGGGAGTTTGAACGAGCGTTTTGGACGCACTATTACCCCTTACTGAATAAGGGGTAAAGCTAGCGTGTCGAATCGCGGGTTCACAGTGCACTCCGCTGGAGCGCACTGTACTGTATCGGCCTGTAAGTTCTCTCACCCGACCCGCCTCCCCCTCCCCCCACCACCACCTCACAGTTTTCCATATTTTGAGCAGCTAAGTACAGCTGCTAATAGAACTAAATGGATATATTGAGCTGCTTAGCAGGGGAAACGTTTTTTTCCTAACTCATAATTAGGGAAGCTAGGTCCCTTTGAACATGCACCCAATGGGGTGCTCGATATTCACAATCTGAATGTCTTATTAATTCCTGTACTGGTAGTTAGAGGTTAATTCTCTTTATAGCAGGTAGAAATGACTAATTCCACGTTTGATTGCATTAGTGGATGCTCAAGACCATGAAATCAACCGTTTTTTAAAGCCCTCAGGCTATCTGTACAAGGCAGAGAGCTCTTCTGGATGTCGAGGAAGGAGCAGGGATTGGGGATTTTTGTGTTTTCTGCAATGCCAGGCCTTAACTATACTTAGCTATCCTGGTTTCTGACCACCTTGACTGCCAGAGATGTACAAGTGGTAAAGGTTATCACCTGAGAACCTGAAGTTCTGGTTTTGCCCCATGGTTTCCATAGACTTGTATTTCCGATTTCTCTAGCAAGGAAGGACTTTACTGATCAATAGATGCAGTGGGGGTAGGAGTGGAGGGAAGCAATAAAACAGAACTGGTTCAGATTCTCAGGGTTGAGCTGAGTCAGGTGGCAAACCCCATAAAATAGTGAAGGGAGGTTTTTGGGGGTTTTTTTAGCAGACGTGGCAATCAAGCTTTTCAGTTCTTTTTTGTGAAATGTATAAGCGTAAGAATAGTGCAAGGTTACAATTTTCCAGGACTTCCTTGCTGGCAGCCTTTGTGTGAGATGCATTGTTCTCCCTTACTGGGACTCCCTGTACCACTTTTGTTTGATTATCTGGTGAGTCACCTCTGGCAGTGTGACTTGTACATGGAAGCCTTGGGTTCTTTGGCAGCCTTTTCTCTCTAACCAAAATCTGACTGAATCTGCTTCCCCGTCTACACAGAATTTAAGCAAGTGACTAATCATTAATATAAATGTAACTTGCACATTTTATAAATGTATGTCCTCAAGTTTCGGTTGAGTGGCATCTCTAAAACAGTGAGACTCCACGCTAAGCCACTATTTCTTTTGCTGAAAGAACTTATAATATTCAGGTTTTATATATGTACTGATCTGTTTCTACTGCTCACTATTTGCTGCCAGGTCATTTCACTGGTTCTGTAATCAAAGTAGCCTAGCTCTTAACTGCAGGTACTGTTATATTAAAGCACTTTTGGAATGGGAGCTGACCGTTTCACAGCAGAGGTTATGTGGGATTAGGGACAGAGCTCTGAGGTGAAAACGTTTAGCTTCCCGATATCGCTGTCTACCCTCTTTGTGTGTGAGATACTTCTGTACTCTCGTGATTAGTACTTAGCTTATCACGTCGCTCTACTGCACTAGGTTATTTTAGGGTAAAAGTGTTGTGTAGCTAGTTCTTGGAGCACTGAATAGTGAGTCAGATTCTCAACCTCCATTATAAGTTACAGAAACATAGAAATGACAGCAGAAAAAGACCATAACGTCCATCCGGTCTGCCCAGCAAGCTTAAGATAGCATCTGCCACACCATACAACTCACTCCCATAATTAGTTTGCCAAATCGTCAAAGCCAGGGTCTTTGAAAGTTGCTGTCTGAGTTCATGTTACGGTCCCGGGCCGTGCCCCGGTCCCTTCACCTATCTCGGGGCCGGCCCGGGCCGCTGGAAACTCCTCTCCCTCCTGCTAGGCCCATCCTGGCCTCTGCTGCGGCGTCTCCCTCATGAGGGAGACGCCGGCGATCTGACGCGTCTGCCCTGCCCCCTAGGGCTTAAGATTTAAAGGGGCCAGCGCGGGAAGATGCAGGACAGCCTCCGGATGACGTCAGACACTGCAGGGGTATTTAAACCCTGCAGCTAGGCACTTCCCTTGCCTTGCAACGAGGTTCACTTGACTTTAGAGGTTCTAGTTGCTGTTCCGGATCGCTGATCTTGTCTTCAGTTTCTGACTCCTGGTTCCTGACTCTGGCTTCTGTCCCTGGACTACGTCTCTGCTTCCCTCCCTTGGATTTGTCTTCGGCTTCTGACTACTGGCTTCCAACCTTGGCTCGTCCACTGACTTCTGGCTTCTCGTCGTCCACAGGTATCCGGTTCTTCGCCCTCCAGGGGGCCTTGCCTAAGTCTCAGCGGCTCAGGGTCCTCACGGGCTCCTCCCGGGGGGGACCGCGGGCTTCCAAGGTGAAGCCTTCAAGGGTTCCTCTTCAGCACCGCCTCCCGGCTGTGACGTCCACTGTGGGCTCCCACAGTGCATCACCATCTGTCCCAGCCGACTCAAGGGTCCACGTTCCTAACAGTTCAACTCCCTGCACTTCCTGCCATTGAAGCAGAGAGCATATTGGAGTGCATCAACAGTATAAAAAGGCCCATTGGTTAAGGGTAATAACCGCCAAATGAACAAGTTGCCCATTGGTTAAGGGTAATAACCGCCAAATGAAACAAGTTACCCCATTGGTTAAGGGTAATAACCGCCAAATGAACAAGTTGCCCCATTGGTTAAGGGTAATAACCCGCCAAATGAACAAGTTACCCCATTGGTTAAGGGTAATAACCGCCAAAATGAACAAGTTCACCCATTGGTTAAGGGTAATAAACCGCCAAATGAACAAGTTACCCCATTGGTTAAGGGTAATAACCCCGCCAAATGAACAAGTTACCCCCATTGGTTAAGGGTAATAACACGCCAAATGAACAAGTTACCCAATGGTTAAGGGTAATAACCACCACACCAGCAAATTACCCCATGCATTCTTTTCTTCATTTCATCCTCTAGCCTTTATGGAACAACAGTGTTATATCCCATGCCTGTTTGAAATCTTTCTTTTTTTCTTCACTATCTCCTCCAAGAAGGGCATTCCAGGCATTCCAACCACCCTCTCCGTGAAGAATATTTCCTGATGTTGGTTCTGAGTTGTCCCCCCTGAAGTTTCATTCATGATCCCTAGTTCTACTGATTTCTTCCAACGGAGAAGGGTTTGTTGATTGTGCATCATTAAACCTTTCAGGTATCTAAGGTCTGTATCATAACTCCCTGCACCTCCTCTCCTTCCGGGTATACATATTTAGGTCCTTCAGCCTCTCCTCATGGGTCACTTGATGGAGACACCCCCCCCGCCCACCGTTTTTGTCCGCCCTTCTCTGGACCACCTCTATCCTGTCTCTGTCCCTTATGAGATGCTGTTACGTTCTGTGTGATAAACTAGGCACTGGGCCCTTGGGTCATGGGAAGATTGACTCCACCCACAGGTGGAGTCCTGTAGAGACTCCACCCACAGGTGGAGCCCTGTAGAGACTCACCACGACAGGCGGATCAGCAGTGAGTGATAGACAACAGAGGCAAGAGCTTTATGCAGCACAAGAATAACCCGAGGAGGGGTTAATAGACTTAGTCCAAGTAAATAGCCTGCAAGCAGGCTTCTACAGTAGTGGTCCGCAGGGGTAAACCCGAGAAATAATTATAATTAATATAATTGTAATTATAAATAAAATATAATGGAAGGATGGAAGATGAGAGTATATATATAATATGATAGAGATTATATATAGAGATATAATATATAGAATAATATATATAATTATATAGATAATATATATATATAATATATAATATATATATATATATAGATATATATATATATATATATATATTAATATATATATAATTATATATATAATTAATATAATGTAATTATATTATATTATATTAAGTGCCTTGTAATTATATTTAATTAAGTGCCTTGTAATTTTAATAGGCATTTGTTCTCCCCACTTTTAATTATGTGCCAAGTTTTCTACCCATGTAACCTGATCCAAGTTTTATGCCCTGTTCTCTGTAATTGCATTTCTCATGCCAGTTTTCAGTTACAATGTAAACCGAGACGATATGTAACATTTTACATGAATCCCGGTATAGAAAAATGTTAATAAATAAATAAATAAATAAATAAATAATACTTCCTCTAGATGAGACTTGTGCAAAGGGTCTCCGGTAGTGGTCTGCAATGCTGAATAGGCTGGAGGCTGAAGCTGGAAGTTGCACAAGGTAGTACAGATCCGGTAGTGGCCCGCAGCGCAGGGTAACCTGGGAATACCTTCTCTTGATGAAGCTTTGTACAGGCAATCTCCGTAGTGGTCCGCAAGCGGGGTAGGCCGGACACCAGTGGTATTGGTTGCACAAGACAGTATGGATCCGGTAGTGGTCCGCAGAGCAGGATAACCCGAGAATCCACATGATGAAGGAAGAGCAGGTCCAGAACTCACTCAGAGTCAGAGGAAGCCAGTTGTAGAGTAGGCACCGAGGAGACACGGAACAGGAGCGCTGGAGGGTCGTCCAAGGAACGGTGATGAAGCTCACTGAAAGGAAGGTGAGACAGGTAGAGATGGCTCTGCAAGGAGCAGATAGCCTAGGTGCGACAAGGCCCCTGAGGAGCAGGTACTGAGATCACCCAGAGAGGAACAACGAAGCAAAGTCCCAGAATGTCTGGAATTAAGCAGGACAGGAATCCTTGCTAACTCGTAGCTTGGATAGTCAGCTGAACAAGTATCGTAGGTGGATGACTTCATGCGGTGGGGACGCCCCCGAGGTTCCGCCATGACGCGTACAAAAAGGGGGCAGGCGCGCGCGTTACCCCGGTTGCAAGATGGCTGCCAGGAGCGCCCCGCCGTCCCGGGCATGCCATGGAGGTTGGCTGTGGAAGCGGAGGCGGCCATCCTCCTTAGACTTGGTGCTGTAGGAAGAAAGGAGGTAAGCAACAAAGGTCGCAGCCGTCTGCAACGACGAGCGCAACAGATGCAGCCTCCAGAATTGAACACAATACTCCAGGTGAGGCCTTACCAAGGACCTCTACAAGCGGATTAATCATCTCCTTTTTTTATTGGTTATTCCTCTCTCAGTGCAGCCCAGCATTCTTCTGGCTTTAGCTATCGCCTTGTCACATTGCTTTGCTGTCTTCAGATCGCTAGATACTATCACTTCAAGGTCTCTGTCTTGTTCCAAACACAACAGCCCTTCACCCCCATCACATACAGCTCTTTTAGATTACCGTACCCAGATGCTCTTCTTGGCATTGAATCCCAGCTGCCATAACTTCACCACCATTCAAGCTTTCTTAAAATCACATCTCATGTCCACTCTGTTGCAGATCTTAGTATCATCCACAAATGCACAAACTTTACCTTCTATCCCTTCCCGCAATGTCACTCACAAAGATATTGAACAGGACCGGTCCCAACACTGATCCTTGTGGCCAGGGGCGGTTCTATAATGAGGGTATTGTGAGGTGGCTGCTTCAGGCGGCAAGATTTTGAGGTGGGCGAAAATTGCCCCCCTCAAATCTTCCTGCCACAGCCCGCCTCAGCCTTCTTAATCCTGAGGGAATTCTGTGCTACTGTGGAGTGCAGAATCCCCCCCCCGGCGCGGGCAGAAATTCCAGTTTCTGTGTAGAATTAGGAGCAGATACACAGTGACACGAGTGGACCCCATTCCGTTCACGGTGAAGAGGAAGGAAGCTGGGCAATGCCGCATCATGGCAAAAACAAATGAGGCCCTGGCTTGCCGTGCGGCAGTGGAGAGGAAGGAAGCCCCGGCGTGCCGCATCGCAGGTGAAGATGGAGGTGCAAGCCCAGGCATGCCGCGAGTAGAGCAGGCCCCGGTGATTCTGCGGTGTAATGGTTGTGTGAGAGACTGAGAGGCTGTGTGGAGAGGTATGTGTTTAAGACTGCAAGCCGGTGTGTGTGTGTGTGTATGGGAGAGCATGAATGAGGGTGTGTGTGTGTGCCAGGAGAGAGGGAGTCTTTGTGAGGAGAGTGTGAAGGAATGTTATGTGTGTGAGAGAGATTGCGAGCTGGTGTGCTTGAAAATGGGAGTGTGTGTATGTGAGGAAGTGAAAGTGTTTGTTTATGAGAGAAGGAGCCTGTGTGAAAAGGGATATGTGTGTGTGTGTTGAGAGAGAGAGAGCGAGATAGGTAGCCTGTGTGAGGGTGTATGCATGAGAGCAGAAAGGGAGCCTGGGTGAGGGTGTGTTGTGTGTGCGAGAGATGAGAGAGGGAGCCTGTATGAGGGGATACGTATGCGCACGAGAGAGAGAGAGGGGAGTCTGTGTGTGTGTTGAGAGAGAGAGAGGGAGCCGATGTGCAGGGGGTGTGTTATGAAAGAGAGAGATAAGTAGCATTTGTGAGGGTGTATGTATGAGAGAGAAAGGGAGCCTGTGTGAGGGGGGGTGTGCGAGAGAGAGAGAGAGGAAGCCTGTATGAGGGGTGCATATGTGCACGAGAGAGGGACCGAGGGAGCCTATAGTGAGGGGTACTACTGAGAGAGGGGTTAAACTCTAGAAGTGGAGATAGAGTGGAAGGGCGTTGAGCTTAACGGGGAATGGGAGAGATAGTGGAGGGATGAAGGAGTTTGGGGCCTGAGAAGGCCAAGTGAAAGGAGACTAGCCAACGTTTTCCCCACAGCCGCAGCAGAAAAGGCCCTTGCTGTGCAAGCCAGAAAAAAGGTCCAAAATGTGTGTGTGAAAGAGACTTGTCCTGTAAGAGTGGACTTTGTGAGTGTGTATGAGAAGGTGTGTATATGCTATATGAGAGGGTGGGGGTGTATATATGTGTGTGATATGAAAGGGTGTGTGTTGTGTGTGTGTATGAGGGAGGGTGGTTGTGGGTGGATTTCTTTATGAGAGGGTGTGTCTGTATGAGAGGATGTGTGGGAGTGGGTGTGTGTGTGCATATGAGGAGGTGGAGTGGTGAATGTGTATGAGTGGGTGGTGTGGGTGGTGTGGGTGGTGGTGGGTGGTGTGGGTGGTGGGTGGTGTCGGTGGTGTGGGTATGAGAGGTAGCTGGGTGTGACTGTATATATGAGGATGTATATGTGTATATATGAGAAGGGTGTTTGTGTGTATATATGTATGTATGTGTGTGTATAAGAGGGTGTGTGTGTGTATATGAGAGGGTGGTGGGGTGGTGTATGTGTATGAGAGGGTGATGGTAGTGGGGATGTGTATGTATGTGTATCTATGAGAGGGTGGTGGGGGGGTGTGTATGAGATGGGTGTGTGTGTGTATATATGAGAAGGGTGTTTGTGTGTGTATATGTATGTGTGTGTGTGTATGAGAGGGTGGTGGGGTGGTGTGTGTGTATGAGGGTGATGGTAGGGAGGACGTGTATGTATGTGTATCTATGAGAGGGTGGTGGGGGTGTGTGTATGAGAGGTTGGTGGGAGTGTGTGTATATATGAGTGGGTGTGTGGGTGTGTATATGAGAGGGTGTGTATGTGTTATATGAGAAGGGTGTTTGTCTCTATATATGTTTGTATGTGTGTATGAGAGGGTGTGTATGTGTGTATATGTCTATACATGAGAAGGGTTTTGTGTGTGATATTTGTGTATGTATGTTTCTATGAGGGAGAGTGCCTGTGCACGAGTGTGTGTGAGAGAGTACCCGTATATAAGTGTGTGAGAGAGGTTAAAGTTTGTGCACCCTCCTCCAATCTACGACAATCTCAGGAGGACTGGAAATCTAAAGTTCCCAGGTATGGAGAGTAGGAGATTTTTTTTTTATCCTTGTTAGTTTTAATTATTGGATGTGATGTCTGCTGTTTTGAAATATTTTATTAGTGTTTGTTAATATTTTCATTTTTACATGTGTTTTTAATTGGCTGAATTTCAGCAGATTTGACATTCTTTGATTGGTTGTTTAATGTTTTATATTTCTGATTGTGTTTGCATTGCTTACAGAGTTTGGCTTCTTGTGATTTCCAGTTCAGTTTTTGTCTGCAGTTTCAGTTTATATTTTATGATCTCTTTATTCTGTATTTGGTGAGAGTCTATCTGTGTTCTGCTTGTGTGACTGAGGCATTAGATATTTTGTTAGCATGTAGTTTCTGTGCAGGGATTTACAACAACCTGGCTTTATTCTATTTTCCTAATAGGAGGTGTATTGGTGTTTAGGGCCTGATGTAATATTTGCAGTACGGCTTTTTCATAGGTTGAGTGCTGGCAGTTATGATGTGGAAGGCTTACTATATTGGAATAGAAGTTCAATTTTTCTTGGCTTTCTGTAGGCCAAGTCCATACCCAGTGCTCGTTACCATAGGCCTAATATATTTATTTATTATAACTTTTTTATACCGAAGTTCAATTAACAGAGTTAATTATCAATCCGGTTTACATTGCACACCAAAAAACATTGACAGTAACAAAAGTTGTCTTACATAGAACAAGGTAGGAGATAACTTGGCCACAACTTAAACAAATTGGTACATCAGGGAAACTTAAACAAATTGGTAAATCATGGAGAGGGAGGAATGGCCTGAGAGGGGGTGGTGTGGAAGGAAGAGGGGTTAATTACAATTTTAAAGGGAATCAAATAGCAAGCTGGGGCGATGAGGCAGATGAATTTAGGAAACCTAAGCTTGGGATGATAATATATATTTATTTACTTAGATATTTTATATACCATCGTTCCATATAAAGATCCCAACGTTTTCAAAAGTATCATTCATAGCTATAATCAACAAATAATGATGGATTACAGATGTATCATATCGGATTGAGTAAACAGCCTTGATTACTAGAAGAAAGGTCGTTTATTAAGTCTGAAATATTATTATTGAAAGTGTGTTGTTTGTTTTTTTTGCAGTGTATGCCTATATAATGTATTTGTTGTTGTAAGTGATATTCTTACTTACAGAAGTTATGTACTTTGAATGTCTATTTTTCCATATGCAATCTGCCTTAGGTTGGGGAAGTTAAAACATTTTAAAAATGGAAAAGAATGCATGTTTTAATTATGTGGGGAGGGGAGGGAAGGGGGAATGAAAAGGATGTAGTTTGTCTAGGGCAGTCTAATACCCTTGTATCAGCCTAAGAGAGAGTGTATCACTCACCACAGATTCCCACCATCCACCAACCTCTCACACTCCCCAGAGGGCAGACCCTGGAGAAGGGTGGGAGGCAGGCATTAGGGTATGGAGGAGTTCTATTTCTAGACACGGAGGTGGGGCAGCCAAAGGCCATCCCGCCCCATTAAAACATTTCTTCAGTGCCCCCTAGTGCGGATGCTGAAGATTTAGAACAAAAATATAACAGGCCCAAAAACTGGATGGCTTCTTGTCCTTGACCTCGGACCTCATCTGGACTTTGCTTGATTGCCACCCCGACTTGACCTTTGATACATTTCCCGGACTTCACTTGATCGCCACCTGCTTCACCCTTGCTACGTCTTCTCGACTCCACTGTTGGCTGCCTGCCCTGACCCGTAGAATGTCTTGACTCTGTTTCTTCTGCCTGCTGTCCATTGTGGGATTCCATGTCATCGAGATCTGCGCCTAAGTCCAGCCAACCCTAGAACCCAAAGGCTCAACGTGCGGGGAATGAGGGCGGTATTGGTGAAGGTCCTATTGGGGTCTCCGCATCAGCCAGTTTCCGCCTGCTGACGACAAGGACCTGCATGGCTCCCCCCTGCAGGTGGCGTCAACCTCGTCTCGCTCCAAGGGTCCACCGTTACAACAACCTCGGGTCCACAGTCATCCTGACTGAAGATAGTTCATAATCCTTTCATTCAGCAGAGTCTCCAATAATTTTCCTACCACCGAGGTGAGGCTAACCAGCCTGTAGTTTCCATCCTCTCTCTGATTCCACTCTTGAGAAGCGGGACCACCACCACTCTTCTCCAATCACTTGCACCACTACCGTTTCCAGGGATCTGTTGAACAGGTCATGCAGCAGACCCGCCAGCACATCTTAACTTCCTCAGTATCCTGGGATGAACCTCATCAGGCCCATTGCTATGTCCACTTTCAGTTTTTCTAGCTCTTCCCATACATTCTCTTCTGTAAACAGAGTTCTCTACTCCACCCCCCAACCACAGTCTTGTCAACTAGCGACAGTGTTATGCTCGCCGGGCCGCGGGTTCTCACGGCTGGCCCCACTCACCTGCTGCCGCATCGCAGCAGAGGCAGGCCTGGGTTCCTTGGCTGCAGTGGGGAGCCACTGCCGACTCAACGTCCCATCCTCAGCCCGGAACCGCCAACTCGATGCAATAGGTTCAACTGGCTCGAGCTGTCGGGCCGACGCTGTCGACTTCTCCTCCTCCGCAGCTGGGATGCCGCCAACTTCCTCCTAGGTGCATGCCTCTTTCAGAGATTTAAAGGGCCCATGGTGGGAAAATGCCACTGGCCCTCCCTGATGACATCAGCCCATCAGCGCTATATAAGGTTGGACACTGCTTCCAGCCTTTACCTTGGCAATAAGTCTCCTTGCTCCTGCGAAGTGCATTGCCTCTGAGTACCTAAGTTCCTGAATTGGTCTTGCCTCTTCATTTCTCCTGACTGTCTTCGGCTTTGACCTTGGATCGGACTTGACTATGAGATATGCCACCTGCCATGACCCTTGCCTGGATACTGACTACGAGATACGCCACCCTGCCCCGATCCTTGCCTGGACACAGACTATGAGATACGCCACCTGCCACGACCCTTGCCTGGACATTGTCAGTGAGTCCGCCACCCCTCTTGATTCTTGCGTGGATCCTTGCAGGCTCCCTTCTCAACTTTAGACTTGGCCTGCGCTGCTGCTTCGTACCCCTCTTCTGGACATCTCTTTTCAGAGGCCTCATGTAAATCCAGCTGGCCCCGGCAACTAAGGGCTCAACCCGAGGGGAATTTGGGGTGGTAGTGGTGAAGCCCCAGTGGGGCTCCTGCTCCTTGTCCATCTCACCTACTGACGGTGAGGGCCTGTTGGGCTCCTCACCACAGGCAGTGCCAACTCCCCCTCGGTCCAAGGGTCCACCACCACAAAAGGTTGCCAAGGCCATGGACCCGGCAGAGGTGTCTGCCCTGCAAGCCATTCCAGTCTTGGCCAAGAAAATTCTAGAGCAGCAACAGAGTCTTGAAACTCTAGTGCAGTGGTTCTCAACCTTTCTAATGCCGTGACCCCGCAATACAGTTCCTCATGTTGCGGTGACCCCTCGCCCCGCCCTCGCCCCGTGAGGGTGGGGTGAGGGCGGGGCTTTGGTCATATGGGGGCGGGGTTATGGATGGGGTTTGGATTTTAGTGCACACTTATCATTTAATTATGACATTTATAATGTGAATGTAACTCAACTCACCATAGGTTCTCACATGAATGGCACACTGACCCATGATCGTCACGGGGCTAGATGTAAAAGTACAGTTTGTATCCACAGGAACCCCCCTGACCCACAATAATGGATGTAAAGCAGAATTATGACATTCCCCATACAACTCACCCTACAAAAAAGATATTCTGGTTCTAGTGACATCTCAGTAACAGCAACTCAAACTCCTTCTATTTCCAGGCTCAATAGCCCTACTTATGAAAAGACAGCAGTTTACCACCAATGCATGTCCTCTGAGAAAACACAACAAATAAGACCGATACAAACGCTTACATGCTAGCAAAATATCTCATCTCGGTAACAGACACAGAACCGACCTAACATACTCCCAGGATCTGTAGTAATGCACATAAACTAATCCGCACACAGTTACACCTGTATTATGGAATACACTCAAACAGGAGCAACCCTATCTATGAAAAGGCAAAAACTACAAATATTAAATCAGGTCCTAAAAACCAATACACCTCTTATTAGGAAAACAGAACTAGCAAGCAGCTATAGATCCCCACACAGAAATAATTGTAAAACTATACTAATAAGCAGAATAAATGTTTCAAAACAGCTATGAACATCCAACAATTAAAAACGCATAAAACTATTAAACATTCTCCAAACACCAATAAAATATTTCAAAAAAGCAGACATCACACAATTAAAATGGCAGTCAAGAAAAATAAACTTAAAAAGCCACCTTTACTTACCCCCCTCCAGCAGCTCTCCTACTCCCCTTCCCTTGCAGGGCCGTGGCACTCACCAGAAGCAGCAGTAGAAGCTAAGCTCTATACTTATGGTCCTCTTCCTTAGTGCCCATGTCTCTCACACACACACACCATACCAGTCATGCCCCCATGACCAGTTCTGTCTCTCACACACCAATCATCTCCCAAACAGTCTTTGGCACACACACACCAGTCACCTTCCTGAACAGTTTCTCTCATGCCATACACACACACACACACACAGGCTTCCCACTCCCGTGTTCTACTTACATATACGGGCTTCTCACTCTCATAATCACTTTCTCACACACACACACACCAGTCACCTTCCTGAACAGTTTCTCTCATGCCATACACACACACACACACACAAACACAGGCTTCCCACTCCCGTGTTCTACTTACATATATGGGCTTCTCACTCTCATAATCACTTTCTCTGTCTCTCTCTCTCTCTCACACACACACACTCACTCACTCACCAGTCTCCTCACTCCCATGCTTGTTCTCCTGTTCCACATGCACAGGCTTCTCATTCCCATAATCACTTTCTCTCTGTTACACACACACCAGTCTCTCTCATTTCCATGCTCACTTCTCCACGTGCACAGGCTTCTCATTCCCTGAATCACATTTTCTCTCATTCACACACACACACCAGTCTTTTTCTCTCACACACACCATCACCTTACCAAGCATCTCTCTCTCTCATGCATGCACACTCACCCTGGTTTCTCACTCCCATGCTTTCTTTCAACCACCCACAACACCAGGCTTCTTACGCCCATGCTTTCTCACATACCCAGACTTCTCCCTTCCATGCTTTTTCTCTCTCTCACACACACACATCAGTCCACCTCCCTGACTGATGTCTCACACTCTCACATACACATCAGTCATCTCCCTGAGCAATCACTTTCATTGTCTCTCACATACACACACACATCAGCTCTCTGACCAGTCAATCACACACAGGCTGGCTGCTTCTCTCTCTTTCTCTCACTCACTTCCTCTTCTCCCCCGAGCACAAATGGGAGCTGCAGCAGCCTCCACT
This sequence comes from Rhinatrema bivittatum, assembly GCF_901001135.1. NCBI lineage: Eukaryota > Metazoa > Chordata > Amphibia > Gymnophiona > Rhinatrematidae > Rhinatrema > Rhinatrema bivittatum. Next base: position 18,792,161 of record NC_042623.1, on the reverse strand, counting down.
GGCCAAGAAAGAAGAATCCCATCGGCCGCGGGAGGCTCGTGCTGCTCTCTCCTTTCTCCATTACCGGCTGCTTCAACTGCTCGGGGGCCGATGCTGCAGCCGCCGCTGCTACTTTTTCGCGCGGCGCGGCTCTCTCTCCTTCCCGCGCACCACGATTCACTTCCTGTTCCGGGTCACGGGAGGGGCAGGCGCAGGAAGAAGAAAAGGCCCAGCCGCGGGTGCAGAGCTTCTTCTAGCGCCGCTGCCGTTCCCGCTGGGCTTGAACGTGCTGACAGCCCGGCGGCAACGGCAGCGGGAGAGACCGGGAGCGCGCGACCCCTGCGTTTTGGGCGTTCGACCCCCGCCGGGGTCGCGACCCATAGGTTGAGAACCGCTGCTCTAGTGGCTTCCATGGAGCATCTTAGCGCTCGCCTCAACTCCGTTGTTCCAGTGGGCAGGATGAGTCCATCCATGCTAGCGCAGTCCAATCCTGCGCCCCTGATGTAATCGGTCATACTGCTTCCAGCTCCACCCTGCTATTCTAGGGATCTGCAGCTCTGTTGGGGGTTCCTCAATCAGTGCAATATGCACTTTAGTCTCCAAGCTGTGCTGTTCCCGCATGATGCCACCAATACAACTTATATTTTGTCTCTGCTGGACGGCAAGGCTCTCACTTGGGCCTCACCTTTGTGGGAGCAGTCCAACCCCATCCTCCGGGATCTTCCCTGGTTTCTGATGTTCTTCAGAAGAGGAAAACCCGACCCCGACCAAGCAAGGCCACCATAGGAGCCTATCCCCGTGGTGGCGAAGAGGAAACCCGACCCCGACCAAGGCCACCACTGGAGCCTATCCCCCATGGCAGCGAAAAAAGAAGGCCCGCCGGAGTAAAGCCGCGGCAGAACTGGAGCCCATCCCTGCAATGAAGGAAGAAGTTTTTGGTGAGAGTTTGTGTGTGTGAGTGTGAATAAGTGCCTGTGTGAGAGCTTGTGTGTCTGTGTGGGAATGGGTGCTTGGGTGAGAGCTTGTGTCTGAGGGTGTGAATGGGTGCTTGGGTGAGAGCTTGTGTTTGTGGGTGTGAATGGGTGCCTAAGTGAGAGCTTATGTCTGTGGGTGTGAATGGATGCATGGATGAGAGCTTGTCTGTGAGTGTGAATGGATACATGAGTGAGAGCTTATGTGTGGATCCAACAAGTCTAGAGGACGTGAATGAAGAGTGGGTGGCTCATGGGAATGACGGCTACTGCCTGGAGATTATACCCTTATTCAATAAACATACACATGGTTAATGCGACTCCAACATTGCTCTAAGCTTCAACGGCAAGAGGAAGTGTGGAAAAAAAGGATTTGCATTCATAAAAAGCGGGGAGAAGCTTGCTTGTTACGGCGGTTACTACCCCAAACTAAATAAGCCAGATACTTTACTTTCAATGCATATCCAGCATAGCTCTCTGCTTCGACGGCAGGGGAGAAAGTCTGATATTTCAAGCAAATCCAACACAGCTCTCTGCTTCTACGGCAGGGGAGAAAGTCTGATACTTCACTTTCAACACACATCCAGCATAGCTCTCTGCTTCAACGGCAGGGGGAACGTAGAAAGGTGGATCTATATACAGACAATAACCAACAAGGACTGAGTTACATAGTCTGGGTAAACAAAGGCATGGGTGTAGCTTGCTTATTGCGGCGGTTACTACCCCTAACTATGGTAGATATTCACTTGGATGCAGCTCCAACACTGCTCTCTACATTAATGGTGCGGGTGGAAGGGAAATAGAACCAAAAGGTTACTAAGAGTAACAGAAGTTTGAGAGAAATAAAAAAAAAAGTGCATAGCTTGCTGGGCAGGCTGTTTGGTCTTCTTCTGCCATCATTTCTATGTTTCATTTCATTTCTATGTGTCTGTGTGTGAATGGGTGCCTGGGTGAGAGCTTGTGTCTGAGGGTGTGAATGGGTGAGAGCCTGTGTGTGTGTGGGTGCCATGGTGAGAGTTGGTGTGAATGGGTGCCTAGGTGAGAGCTTGTGTGTGTGTGTGTGTGTGTGTGTGTGAATGGAAGCCTGGGTGAGAGCTTGTGGGTGTGAATTGGTGCCTGGGTGAGAGCTGGTGTGAATGGGTGCGAGAGCATTTGTGTGTGATTGAGAGCTTGTATATAAGAGAGCATGAATGTGATTGAGAGAGAGACTGGTCAGGGATGTGATGTGTTTCTGTGTGAGAGAGAGAGACTGGTCAGGAAGATGACTGGTGTGAAAGAGACCGAGACTGGTCGAGGGTTCTAATTGTGTGTGTGTGTGTGTGTGTGTGTGTGTGTGTGTGTGTGTGTGTGAGTGACTGGGTTGTGGGCGCTAAGGAAGAGGACTGTGAGGACAGAGCTTCAGCAGCCCTTGCTGCTTCTGGTGAGTGCTATTGGCCTGCAAGGGAAAGGAGTAGGAGAGTTGCTGGAGGGGGTTAGTAAAGTGGCTTTTTAAATGTATTTTTCTTGATTGCCATTTTAATTATTGGGTATTATGTGATGTCTGCTGATTTGAAATATTTTATTGATATTTGGACATGTTTTAATAATTTTTATGAGTTTTTAATTGTTGGATATTATTCTGTTCAGCAGCTGTTTTGTAACACTTTTAGTATAGCTTTACAATGATTTCTGTGTGGGGCTCTATAGCAGCTTGGCTTATTCTGTTTTCCCAATAGGAAATGTATTAGTGTTTAGGGCCTGGTTTAATAGTTGTATTTCTCAGATAGTGTTGTTCCATTTGAATGTGTTCCACAATACAGGTGTAACTTTGTGCAGGTTAGTTTGTGTGCATTATTGCAAATCCTGAGAGTCTGTTAGGTGCTATATTTCTCTTTCCATTTCTCCAGGTTCGCACTGCATGCAGAGTGGCTTGTTTTGTTTTCCATTCCAGATTCTGTCTCCATATTTATAATTTGTGGGTTTTCTGTACTTGGTGAAGGTCAGTTCTGGGTGTGTGACCGAGGTGAGGTATTTTACTAGCATGTAGGCATTTGTATCAATCTTGTTTGTTGTGTTTTCTCAATAGGATATGCATTAGTGGTAAATTACTGTCTTTTCATAAGGAAGGCTATTTTGCCTGGTGGTAAAAGGAGTTTGTTTTGCTGTTACTGAGATGTCATCAGAACCAGAATATCTTTTTTTTTTGTATGGTGAGTTGTACAGGGTAATGCCCTAGATCTGCTCTGCACTCATTGCTGGGGGTTGAGGGAATTCCTGTGGATGCAGAGTGCATGTTTACATTTAGCCCCGTGATGGTCACATGTTCAGTGTGTCACGCATGTGAGAACCATCTGTCAGGTGTGTCCTGGCCAAAAAAAGGTTGAGAACCACTGCATTAACCAATGCTATATGCAATTTGCTCTGCAGCCCTCCGTCTTCCAGAACGAATTGACCAAAGTCACCTTCATCTTGTCTCATCTTGAAGGGAAGGCGCTGGCTTGGGCTTCCCCCCTGTGGGAACGTGCGGACTCCCATCTAAGGAGTTGTCTCAGTTTGTGGCTGTGTTTCGACGGACCTTTGATGATCCCAGACGGCACGCCATGGCAAGCACCAGCTTCCTGCTTCTTCGTCAAGGCCAAAGAAGTCTCTTCGACTGTACCATCGAGTTTCGGACTTTGGCTACCAAGCTCGCTTGCAGGAAGACTGCCTGCGAGCTATCTATCTGGATGGACTTTCCTCACAGTTGAAGGATGAGCTGGCTGCAAAGGAGCTCCCTTCCTCTCTCGAGGACCTTATAGACTTGACAGGCCATATCGACCACCGCCTCCAAGAGCGTCACCGGGAGATTCGGATGCCCAAGAAGCCCTCTCTGGTTCGGTCCTGTTCGCCATTGACCACTAACCCTGCCCTGAGCAGGGACACTACTGTGGCTAAGACGGAAGAGCCCATGCAGTTGGGTCATGGGTGGCTGACACCGGAAGAGCGTCTCCGGCGGAGACAAACTGGTCTGTGTCTGTATTGCGGAGCACCTGGCCACCATCTACAGACCTGTCCTATCCGTCCGGGAAACTTCCTGGCCTAAGTTCAGTAGGGGTCCTGAACTTGGGCGCAACTTCTCCGGCCCCTCAATTGTCTGTACCAGTCACCCTGATTTGGGATTCCCGGTCCTTTCTAGTTGCTGCTCTGGTGGATTCCAGAGCAGGAGGTAATTTTATTCTCAAGGATCTTGTCCAGCTCCAGGATATAAAGACCTGTTCGTTTGAGACCTCCTTGTGTATAGCATCTATTTATGGAGAGCCGCTACCCGGCCGAATCTTCCTTACCACGGAACCTATCCAGCTGCGCACTGGCACCTTACATACAGAAGAAATTGAACTATTAGTATTGGAGAAATCCATCCATCCGGTAGTCCTCGGACTCCCCTGGCTACAAAAGCATTCTCCCCAATTTAATTGAGGCTCGTTGCAACTGGTGGAGTGGGGTCCTACCTGCCACCAGTCCTGTCTCCAGAAAGTAGTACCGCCATCTGTGGTTCCTTTGGCTGTCACTTCTTCTGGCATACCCGCTCCTTACACAGATTTCAAGGATGTGTTTTCCAAGCAAAAAGCAGACCTTCTTCCGCCTCTTTGGAGGTTTGACTGTCCTATTGATCTTCTTCCAGGAACCACGCCTCCTTGAGGACGTACCTACCCTCTATCTCTACACGAGACAAGGGCCATGACGGAGTACATCCAAGAAAACCTTGCGAAGGGATTCATCCGCCCCTCTACCTCTCCTGCTGGGGTGGGATTCTTTTTTGCGACCAAGAAAGATGGGTCACTTAGACTGTGTATTGACCACCATGACCTAAACGCCATCACCCGTAAAGACAAGTATCCTCTGCCACTAATCTCAGAATTATTCGATCATCTTCAGGGAGCATCTATATTCACAAAATTGGACTTACGTGTGGTGTATAACCTGGTATGAATCTGTCCCGACGATATTTGGAAGACTGCCATTAACACCCGGGACGGGCACTACGAATACCTGGTGATGCCTTTCGGCCTCTGTAATTCACCCACAGTTTTCCAACAAATGATGAACGAAATTTTCAGAGTTTTGCTGTATACCAAGGTTGTGGCCTACCTGGACAATATTCTTGTCTTTTCTAAAGACCTGGCCACACGCAGCACTGATGTCCATACCGTCCTCCAATGCCTTCGCGAAAACCACTTGTTTGCAAAATTGGACAAATGCTTGTTCGAGAAATCTAGCCTGCCTTTCCTTGGATACATTATCTCCCAACAAGTTTTTTCCATGGACCGGGATTGGCCACAGCCCTTGGGTCTTAAAGCTCTCCAGTGCTTCCTGGGGTTTCTAAACTACTATCGCCATTTCATCCCATTTTACTCTAGTCTGGCTGCTCCTTTGACAGCCCGAACTCGCAAGGGTCAGGATACTCGAAATTAGACTCCAGAGGCCGTCGCAGCCTTCCACCGCCTCAAAGAAGCCTTCCAGGCGGGGTCTTGCTTACATCATCCCGACCCGAACTGTCCATTTCTTGTAGAAGTAGACGCCTCCACTATTGGAGCTGGGGCGGTCCTGAGCCAACGCACTGCTTCCAGTACTACAGTCCTGTGCTCATTCTACTCCCGAAAATTTTCATCTGCGGAGCAGAATTACAGCATAGGAGATCGTGAGTTACTTGCCATAAAATTGGCCCTCGAAGAATGGCACCCGTGGCTACAGGGTGCACAACATAAGTTCACTGTGTTCACCAATCATAAGAACCTGGAACATTTGAGCCAGGCTCAACATCTCAATGCCTGTCAAGCTTAATGGGCTCTGTTCTTTTCCAGGTTCAATTTTGAGCTTCGTTACCATCCAGCCGATAAAAACCTCCGTGCAGACACCCTGTCACACTCTTTTGAGCCTGAAGACACTCCGGAAGAACCCAGCCATATAATAGACCCAGCCTGTATCTGTTTGTCTGCTACTCACCCAGTCCCTACTGGGAAGACTGTCGTGTCCCAACGACTCCAAGAAAGAGTTCTTCACTGGGTGCATGATTCGAAGTTTGCCGGTCATCCAGGATGAGCACGAACCTTTGCACTGCTCCAGCGGTTCTTCTGGTGGCCTACTACGGTCTCTGATGCTAAAGCATATGTCGAATCCTGTAACACTTGTGTACAGCAAAAGCCCCCGGTCGGTCACCCTGGGGCCTCCTGCAACCATTTCCAGCACCTGAGGAACCGTGGACCCATCTGTCTGCAGATTTCATCATGGATTTGCCTCCATCGTACCGTAATATGGGTAACCACAGACCAATTTTCAAAAATGGCCCATTTCGTCCCTCTACTGGGCCTATCATCCGCTCCAGAGTTGGCATGCCTATTTTTTCGGACAACATATATCACATACCTGTATATATGAATAATACAAAATGTATTTATATCAAACATCTTTTGTTAAAATCTTTACAATTTACATATTTGTCAAAACACACTCATACCACACATTCACACAATACAATACAAAATACATCTTTCTACTTGCTTGTCTCAACAATATATAATTTTCTGCTTCCTTGTCTCAACAGTATATTTTAATTATCAAAAAATTAAAACATTCCCATCAATTCAAAATCATTAATAACAATTCCAAGTGGTACAATCCTTATGATCTTCCTTTTCTTTCTTCTCCCATACAATTCCACTTATTTCTTTTCTTCTCCCGACAAGAGACTCCTGTTTCACCCATGGTTTCATCAGGGGATTCATTCAATTGTATCTTCTAAGGAGATCACCACTTATTCAATAGGGAGCCATCCAAACTTACATCTACTGATCTATTCCACAAATCTCAGTATCCATTATAGCATTATTCAAAACTAAGAGTCGAAAACAACAGCATATTTTGTCTTCAATTCCGGGAAAACATTTTTATCCTCACATACCACAATCATCGATTACTTCCAACCCTTTCTTCCATCATTCTCATAACAACGACAGCGTCCACCATCAAAACGCTGGCTTACCTAAGGACATTGTCTCAGACTGAGGTCCACAGTTCGTTGCTAAATATTGGCGCGCTCTGTGCCAAAAATTCGGTATTAATTTCAGTTTAACAACTGCCTATCATCCTCACGCTAACGGACAAGCCGAGCGAATGAATCTCTCCTAGAAGGCCTTCCTGCACGCTTACATTAATGATCGCCAAGACAATTGGTCCAAACTTTTATCCTGGGCGGAGTTTTCTTACAACTCCCACATCGCCACTGCTACAGGCACATCACCATTCTCTATCGTCTATGGAAAACAACCACGACCACCGCTGCCCATACCGTTGTCAGTACCGCCCCCGGCGGCACAGGCTACTGCAGATGCCCTCAAGACTTTATGGGAGCAGATGAATCTTCGCTTACGTCAAGTCGCTTCCTGGGCCAAGAGAACTGCTGACAGTCATCAACACTTGGCTCCTGAATTCCTCCCTGGCCAGAAAGTCTGGTTAAGTACTCGGTATATCCGACTCAGAAGACCTTCCCAAAGGTTCGCTCCAAGATATATTGGACCTTTTACAGTCACTCGACGCATCGGACCCGTTACATACCAGCTTCGGCTGCCTCCTACGCTGGGAATACATAATACATTTCACGTATCTCTCTTAAAACCTGTGGTTCTATCTTGGCCTGCCCGAAAGGCTCCTGAACCACGTCCACTTGTGGCTGAAACTGACACGATGTACAAGGTACATGAAATCCTTGACATCTGTCATAGGGGCCGCTGGTGGGAATACCTTCTTTCTTGGGAGGTTTATGGACCCGAAGAAAATTCTTGGGAACCAGCTCAGAACATCCTGGATAAAACCTTCCTTCCTTGAACTATCATCATGCCCATCCGGGCAAACTCCGACCACCAAGAGGGGGGTGAAAAAGGGGGGGTACTGTTACGCATGCCGTCACGGCTGACCCTCGGCACGGCTCCTCACCTTTCCACAGGGATTCCAGCCTCTGGTTCCTCCTCGCTGGCGATGGTGGGCCACCAGCTCTGTCCTCGGGCCTCCCTGGTTCCTCCGGCTCTGCCACTGTCCCCGGCGTTCCCGGTCCTGCTGCCACTGCTCGTTGGGCCTCTCCGCATGGTCCGTGGAGAGACGCCACTACTCGCGCCGCACCCCTCCCTAGGCACACATGCAGTGCTGATCCTTAAATAGGGACCGCGGCAGGAACCTTGCCGCGGCTCCGGATGATGACATCAACCTACTCATAGTATTTAAGCTCAGGCTCTGCTCCATAGTGTTGCCTTTGCAACAGGTCTCCTCGCTGATCGAGTACTCGTTGCTACTAAGAGATTTGTCTCATCCCTGCGTTCCTGATCCTCATTGTTCCTGGTTCCTGTTTCCTTGTTCCTGCCCTGTTTATGCTTCGGATTGACTACATGGACTTTGACTCTGCTTTGCCTGACTACGCTACAGCCTATCTCCAGACCCAGACCTCTGCTTTGCCCGACTACGTATTGCCTATCTCCAGACCCTGACCTTCGCTTTGTCCGACTACACCTTTGATTATCTCCGTGATCAGACCTCAGCTTTGCTTGCTACCACCTCTGGATCGCCACCAGCCCTTACTCAAGCCTGCCATTGGATGCCTCTTCTGCCTACTCCCTGGACGTGGATTCATCAGGCTTTGGCCTATCTTTGCTCGAGTGCCCTCTGATTGCCTTCGTTCCATTGGTGCCCAAGTTTCCAGGACATTATCCAGTTCAAAGTAGGACTGCACCATCTCTCACCTGCTGTCTGTGGGCTGAACCAACTTCTCCTGCAACTCTACACAGTGGCCCATCTAAGCCCTGTCGGCCCCAGCACCCAAAGGCTCAACCTGCGGGGAGCGAGAGCTGGTATAGGTGAAGCTCCAGCGGCCTCTGCCCATCAACCCACTCCACCTGCCAACAAAGGGGACCCGTAGGTCCTTATCTACGGGTTGCGTCAATCCCACCTCAGCCCAAGGGTCCACCTCCGATGCAACACTAACTGCCCTAACCACATCCCCTGGCAACAAATTTCAGAGTTTGTGCATTGAGTGCATTCATCTGACTGTCCTAAAGCAAAGGAAATTATCAGGTAATGTTACGACTGTCGCTGCCCGATGTCTCCACTCCGCCCTCCTTACCTCTTTGGCGACTCCTCCCATGGTTGATGGACGTCTGGCTGCCGCGGCATCTGCCTGTCGTCCTCTCTGGCGTCCCCAGTCCAGCTTGGGTGCTGCATCCCGCCATGTTGTTCAGCTACCATAGGGCGTGCGCGGCGCACGGCCCTGCTTCTTATTTCTTCTTTGGCGTGAACCTCAGGGGCGTCCCCCTGTGATGACGTCACTCATCCCGGATACAAACGCCTACTCTGTTTGCTAGCTATTTGAGTTAGCAAGGGAACTCTTTACAGATGGTATTCACTCTCTGTACCTAGCTACTCTGCCTCTCCTTAATTGGATTTACTCTATCGGGGTACCTGCTCCTCGGGGGCCTCTCTCTTTTCTTTCAGGTCGCTGTCTGGAACCGGTACTCGCTCCTCGAGGGTCCATGTTCCCGGACTCGCTGCCTGAGCTCACTTCTGCTTGGAAGAAACCACTGCCTACACCATCAGTGAGTTACCATCTATATTCTCTCAGAGCTGTTCCCTGGAACCAGGTACTCGCTCCTCGAGGACCTGCCTCTATTCCAGATTCTGTGTTACCTTCCGGGAGAGACCGCTGTATGAGTAATCAACCAATGAGGCTGTATACCAGAACCCTGTGTATGCTCCACTGTACTCACTATCTCAGTTTCTCTCCACTACAGCATAGCCATAGAGGGAATCGATGTCCCAGTATCCTGACGGACTACAAGCCCAGCCGGGCTTCATCTCTACTCACTACTGCCACCTCTGGTGGCTTCTCAACTCTCCCCGTGGGCGTGGTCACCTGCCATAGTGTCCAAGGGTCCACCCAAAACCTTACAAACAATAACAGGTAAATAGTAATTTCTCACTTTCTACCTTTGTTATCTGGATGGGGTTTCTTTTTGCATTGGTCTCAGTCTCTCTTGCACCCTCCTCAGGCCTTGTGCCTGTACTCTCCACCATACATATTCCCTTCCTCTGACATGGTTCTCATGCACCTCCATACCCTGGTTCACTATTATCATCTCAGTCAGTGCCAATTTGCATTGCTGACTTCAGGGAGATGAAGAAGGAAACCACATTCACCTCCCGTTTATGTGCTTCCCCCCGCCCCCAGCATTTAGCTCCCTCTGTACTTCTCCCAATCTCCGCCTCATCTGACTCCCTTTCAGTATTTATCTCTTCTTCTTTCCTTCCCCATCAATCATTCACAGCTCCCAGGCAGTGCTCCAGTAACATGCACTGCAGGACAGGAGGACCTTTTGCTGAAGCGCTGGCTTGAAGCGTCGCTGGAGTTTAAATACCCAGCTGCGCTGACATCGTCAGAGGGTGCTGCACGAGTCTTTCCTGCTTTAGGGCAAGTGCCAACCTAGTCAGTTGCTAAGGTCTTCACAGCAAGGTTTCTGGAATGTACTCCCCAGGGATTTCCAAGAGGAGATGAGATATTTGAGTTTTAGAAAGTAGATTAAATCATGGATAATCAAGAGAGGTTAATGAAGAAGTATTGATTTTAAGGTAGTCTGGTTGGGTGACAAAATAGGGCAGAAATATAAAAGTTGAAATGGAATGTGGCTGGCCAGATTTATTTCTGCTCTGACGAGAATAAATTGTGTGCTCAGGGTAGAGACCTGGGAGGTGAATAAAAGCCAAGGATGTGGGAGAAGGGAATAGTCCTTGGGAGTGGAGGCAGAGAGAAGACTGATGATGGAAAGCATAAATGGGCTCTGCCTCTTGTGCATTCCAGATATCTTTATTTATTTAACAGCAACAAAGAACATGACAGCAGATTTTATTTATTTATTTTAAATTATTTCTATCCCACAGCCTTCAATGTTTGGGGCGGGTTACTTAGAATCCGGAAACAAACATCAACAATTCAACAAGGTGAAAATGACAATATTCAACGACCACAACTTCATTTAGATCTCAATTAGAAGATTTACTGCAAAAATGTAGACTTATGTTTGGAAAGCCTAAATAAAAAAGCAAGTTTTTAGTGCTTTCTTAAATTCTTTAATGTTCGTAATTGAGCGTATTTCTAATAGGACTGAGTTCCAGGTGGATGATCCTGCGATGGAAAAGGATTTCTCTCGAGTGACTGCAAGTATGTTTTGAGGATGGGATATCAAGGAGAAATTGGCTGACCTGAGATTTCTTGTAGGAATGTAGATGAGTAGAATTGAGTTCACCCAGGGGCTGGTGACATTGTTAAGCAGGTTATGGACTATTACTAAGATCATATGGCGCATCCACACCTCCTACTTAGCTTTACAATTCCTTCCTCTCCTTTTGAGGTTCCCTGTGCATGTTCCATGCTTTCTTGAGCTCCAACATGGTCCCTGTCTCTACCATGTCCACTGGAAGGCCATTCCATATGTCCACCACCTCTCCATCAAGTAATATTTTCTTAGGTTACTCCATATTTTACTCACGTTCATCCTCATCCCATGACCCCCTATTTTCTAGAGCTTCCTGTCCGTTGAAAGAGATTTGCCTCCTGTACATTTAATCCTTGGAGACCCTTCTGAAGAACTTTTGGAACTTGATTTGGCCACTATATTGAGTTGACCTCATGAAGGCCCTAGCTGCAACAGGTGAAATAACCACTTTGCGCAGTGCACGATGGAAGCAAATTACAGGGAGGACAAAAATAGAAAAGAAGATTTATACAGTAATAACAGATTTCCTACTTCCTGAGGTCAATTGCTTGCAATAAATTACAACGCTCAAGGAAATTCATCAAGTTACATTGGAGCCTGTCTACAAGAGACAAGTTGTTCAAGCTGCAGGTCTAAACTACCCGCTGGTATTTTCCTAAATTATTTTTTAAAATAGATCAGAGTTTACAGTTAGGGACATTAACAGAGTTTTTTTTTATAGGGGACCCTCTCACTTTGCCTAGAATTATTTAAGGTGCAGTCATCAACAAACTGCAGAGCAGCTACAGAGAATGACTGTTTTTTGGGGGGTTTTTTAATGGCATGCCGAGAATTAGGGCATGGCGAGTATCAAGATAGCCACGTGTTCAAGCAGCTCTGAATTTGTATAGCAGTGATGTCATTATGTTACTTCACCAGTGTTAGTATATGGAAAGGTGGCGTGGAGGGGGTTAAAGGAGAGTTAATCCTTCTGCTTTGCCATATATAATTGTGTACCCCAATAGGATTGGTTGGCAGGACATTAATCCTCCCCGCCCCCATATTGTACCTATTCTCAATCTGTCAAAAGACTAAAAGGGACTGTCCTTCACTCATAGCTCAAACATTGCACTTAATCTTAGCCAAAACACTGAGAAGGTGATAATTCACTTAAAACCAGAGAGGGGCGATTTATGGTGTTTTGCACTTGGAAATGAGGGTCTTAGGCAATTGTCCACATGCATGTAAAATTACACATGCAGTGCTAGCACATGCTTACTTTCACTTGCAGAAAAGGGAGATGTTCCGGGGAAGGGGGGATGGGGGAGGACGGGACTCTGGGCGGGGTTAGCATTTGTGCACATAATTTAGCTGGAAAAATGAGCCACATAAATCGCAGGTGAAGTTTGTGCATGGACGTTTTCCAATGAAAACTGATGTAAAGTCTGCAGGTTAATAATACGCACAGAGGGCCTGATTTTAAAAAGCATTTACTCGAGTAAAAACCAGGTTTACTGGAGTAAATTCACTTTACTCGAGTAAGTGGGTTTTTGAAAATTGCTACAATATATGCCATTGACTTGTCTATAGGATTTACTCACATAAGTGCACTTTACTTGAGTAAATGGCTTTTGAAAATTGCTACAATAGTAGCTACATTTACGCATGTAACTCCTTTTGAAAATTACCCCCAGACTGCACTTCTGCGCATAGTCTGAAAGTGGCCCTCAGGATCTTCTCAGAGAGCACGCAAGATATTTTCTTACCAGTATTAGCATTTCATTTAATTCTACAGTTTGTAACCTGCTTTTCCAAATACATCCCCAAAGCAGGAATTCTGTGGATATGGATGCTCAGGTGCTTTTTTCCTTTAGGTTTTTTTTTTCAACTCTTTACTTAACAAGTCTTTAGGCATGTATAAATATAAAACATAATCAACTTACAAATCCAGCAAAGGTACACAGCTTTTCATACAATATTAGACAACCACAACAAAAGGTTCAAAGTTCAGGTAGATACAGGTATGGCGTGACCATAATCTCTTTCTATGCTTTTGAAGAACGAGATATTATATAGTAGCAATAACTAGAATGCCTGCTATTTCAGTTGAAGTAATAGGACAGAAAATGTCTGATCTCCAGGAAATTACAGACCACAAGCCAAATCTCTCCAGCTGCACTACCCTTTGAAGCATGAAGTGGGTAATTTAATACCAGGAGCTGAAATGAGCACACATCTGGCAGGGCATCGAAAACTGACTACTCTCTTTCTTTCTAACAAACCTTTTAGTTGTTGAAAACCCATCACAGAAATAGCAGTTTCCTGAAAGCATTTAATCGAATGCGGCGTGGACTTGCCCTTACCAAAATAAGGCTGAGTCAGTGATGATTTAGCTGCAAAACTTAATAAACATCACTATGTCACTTCCCAGAATGTTTCCAATACCCAGCAGCAGCAGCAGCAGTCTTAAATAAAGGAGAAGTGCCTGGGCTAAAAAACCAAGGCTGGGAGATTACTGGAAATGACAGCCTGCTGTAAAAGGAACGCGCAGTCGTAGGCTGACAACAGCATAGAAGGTTATGATTAATGTATGTACTTAGGAAGGAATGAAAAGCAAGTGGACTGAGAAAAAGGGTGTATTCTGCCACTGAAAGATCAAGAGAGAACATGTCATGTATTAGTCTGGCCAAGCGAAAGGCTAAGGGTTAAAGATGATGCTGGTTGATTTAGAACTATTGGGGCGGATTTTAAAAGGGTTACGCGCGTAAGCCTTTAAAACCCCTCCTGCAAGCGCTGAGCCTATTTTGCATAGGCTCGGCGATGCGCGCAAGCCCCGGGACACGCGTATGCCCCGGGGCTTGAAAAAAACGGGCGTGGCGTGGCCAGAGGCCTCGCCACTGCCGCTGGGGCCAGGGATCGCGTGCCGGCACTTGGCTGGTGCACGCAACATAATAATAATAATAATTGCGGCGACCAGAATTGTACACAGTATTCAAGGTGCGGTCTCACCATGGAGCGATACAGAGGCATTATGACATTTTCTGTTTTGTTCACCATTCCCTTCCTAATAATTCCTAACATTCTGTTTGCTTTTTTGACTGCCGCAGCACACTGAACCGACGATTTCAGTGTGTTATCCACATATTAGGTTCCATATTAGGTGCTACTACCCAACATTGTGTAACTATAGCAAGGGTTATTTTTCCCTATATGCATATGCATCACCTTGCACTTGTCCACATTAAATTTCATCTGCCATTTGGATGCCCAATTTTCCAGTCTCACAAGGTCTTCCTGCAATTTATCACAATCTGCTTGTGATTTAACTACTCTGAACAATTTTGTATCATCTGCAAATTTGATTACCTCACTTGTCGTATTTCTTTCCAGATCATTTATAAATATATTGAAAAGTAAGGGTCCCAATACAGATCCCTGAGGCACTCCACTGTCCACTCCCTTCCACTGAGAAAATTGACCATTTAATCCTACTCTCTGTTTCCTGTCTTTTAGCCAGTTTGTAATCCATGAAAGGACATCGCCTCCTATCCCATGACTTTTTTTTACTATTCCTAGAAGCCTCTCATGAGGAACTTTGTCAAACGCCTTCTGAAAATCCAAGTACAGTACATCTACCGGTTCACCTTTATGCTCTGCAGTTGCCTGTGCGCTATGTCTTGACTAAGAATGCACTCCTGGTCGATCCACAATTAAAGTGGATAGCAGGGTGATGGTGTCTGCAGTCTTCCCCCTATGAGAAGGTTAGGCCTTTTAGGCCCCTTCTTTCTTAGCTTACACTCAAATCTCCTTGATGGGGAAGCCTCCAGAACACAGTCTCTTGCAGGTTCATTGCTTGGGCTGGAGCCTTGATTCTCTTGAATCAGTTCGCCTCCTTGTGGGTTCCCTTAAGGGTCCTGAGGGAGTTGGGGGCAGCGGTGTGGGTGAATTGGATAATTTTTGCTGGTGTCCCTACACTTAGTTACCATGGTGGCTGTTCCAGTCTAACTAGGCAACCATCGGTGGCTGGCTTTTGTTGCCTCTTGAACCTCAGAGGTTGACGACTGTATCCCACTCTCGTTCGGAGAGCAGGGAGGTTTTTGGGATCGGACAAGCTGCATTTTCCCCTCCTGCTGTTGGTTTTCCAGAGGCGACCCTTTTGGGTTCCCTCTCGGGCACCTTGCTTTTCACCCTGAGAAAGGGGGGTTCTTGCTCCCCAATCTCTGGGGGGGGGGGTGTTTCTGACTGTTGTTCTCTGTTCCCTGCCATTGTACTACTATACAGCAGGGCTGTTTCGTGGGAGAGCTATTCTGGATTTGGAATCCCCAGTGTTCGGGGTCCCCTCTCTTGGCTGCTCCCCAGCACCATATACAGATTTCTCCCACTTGGGAGTACTTCTTCTGATACCTGCTGGGCGCAAAGCACATACTTTCATTTGGTGACTGCTCTTGCTGGTCTGTTTGGCGCATGGGCCCTACCTCTATGAGGACGGTTTTAGCCCATCTGATTCCTTGCCAAATCCATGGTGAGTGTATTAGGAAGGGGAGATCTCACAACAGAGGTCCTACCCCTTTGTTGCAGTCACTTGAGAGTTCTTCTTACCTCTTTTGGGGATATCGCGGTCGGTGGCAGCATTTGTAGATGTACAAGGTGGTCCTTGTTCCTGCAGACATTCCACTTTGTGGGCCGCAAGGTTATTAGGTGGAAGTACAAGATATCATGGTTCACACCTATGCCAGTTTGGTGAACAGACTGTTCTCCTGAGCAGACTGAACCTGACCTGGTATCCTCTGGTTTTCCAGGGTAGTGAGGAGGAGTAGCCTAGTGGTTAGAGCAGTGGGCTACGAACCAGGAGACCAGCGTTCAAGTCACACTGTCACTCCTTGTGATCTTGGGCAAGTCACTTTACCCTCCATTGCCTCAGGTACAAACTTAGATTGTAAGCTCTCTGGGGATAGGGAAATATCTACAGTACCCAAATGTAATCTGCTTTGAAGTGCTGAAAGAAGCAGAATATAAAAATCTAAAATAAATAAGTTCTGTTTCTATAGAGGTTGTCTCTTGCATCATTTCTGTTTTATCTCTCAGTGGAGAGGTTTCGGACTTTTTCCTCATAAGGTACACTCTCAGTTCATGTTATTCCTGTCTACTGAGAGCTCAGCCTCGGTGGCAAATCCTTGCTGAAATCAGTTGGGGGAGTATTGTTGGGATGTTACCCAATGTTGATTAAATAGCCTAGTGGCTTCTTTCGTTTCCTGCAGCCCCAGGGTCTGCCTTCTTGTATGTGTCACTTCTTCTGACTTTTAGTCAGGATGTCGAAAGAGTAGCGGTGGCGTGGACTGACATTTTTTCTTGTTTACCTTCAGGGAACGGAATACCAGCCTTTCCTTGTTTTTTGGCCTTATTCAGGCTAGTACTGCCTTTGGCTTTCTGTACTTCGCTTGGTTGACCCCAAGGTGCTTTCCTTTTTGCTTGAGCTTATCCCTCCCAGTGGGAGGATATGCCTGTTAATGGAAGTACTGGAATGATGTGTGCTTCAGTTGCAACTCACCGTCCATGCTCAGGATCTTAAGAGTGGTGGTCCTGTTAGTCCTTGGCACTCTTGGTTCCACACCTTCTGGCTTGGTGGGGGGGGGGGGAGGTTTCAGAATTTTTCTTGTAGTGTTTGGCAGGGAGGGTTCACCGCAGATCCCGATGTTTTGCTCTCTATTCTTCCAAGCATTTGCTTGTTTTTCCTATACCTATTGTTGGCCAATCATTGGGTATACGCAGACAAATTAATTCTGCTCTTCCAGTTCAGATGCTTGTGAACGACAGTTTTCTTTTCGGAGGACTTTCTCAGCCCAGGATTTTAGTTGTCTTGTGGCACTGAAGGAAACTGGGCAGTCTTCAGCCAAGAGCTCTCTTCTCTTTTGTGCCCTTTCCTGTACCACGAGAGGATCTAGGCCTACTGGTGCTTGTCGGGGTTTGCTGTTGGGAACCTCTGACTGCACTACTTTCTATGGGGCGTAGTCTGCTTCTCGCCCTGAGTTCACATCACTCCCCTGCTTTAGATGCCTATGCTGTGCATCGGGTTTTGTCTCTCAGCCTTTCCTATGGGACTATTTGGGTAGAATCCAACTCTTTCCCTCCTAGCCCCCCCTTTTTGGGGTTGGCTGCCTCACGTACAAAAAAGGGGAAAGGTGGTGCTTTCAGCATTATGGGGTTTTCACCCTTTGTCCTGTTTTGGGCAGCATGGGTATTCACCCACGTGTGAGGACTGACATCCTACTGTCTTCAGAGAACACCTGTTACCGGGAAGCAACTGTGCTTCACATCTATGCTCTATTACATTTCTGTCTTGCTTTTTCAGCCCCAAGGACTGCTCAAAGTGGGTTTCAACAGATTAACAATTGACATATGACATGAGATGGTTTCAGTTGTTCCATGGCAGAGCTGTGTGGAGGTTCTTAGAGCTGTCAATCCAGTGTGCTTCTGGTAAGATTTGGGTTTTGCAGAGCATTCTCTAGTAGTGGTAGATATACAGACCTAAAGTCATCTCAAGAAGGGACCTATATGGTCTTTACTTTTTGTTTTACCTTTCAAAGGATATCCTAGAACCTGAGACCATGACGGCAGATAAGAGCTGCTTCATTTTGCGGTGCCATTGACCGCAGGTGATCTTTGGCTTCATGTCACTTCTTCACAATTAAGCATCCTCTATGCTTATGTAAGTGAGGAAAAATGTTTTATTCCTGTACTTGCTTTGGTGGTCAACAGCAGTCCAGGGAAGAGGGGCTGTATTCCTTAGCAGCCCTCCATAACTGCAGTTCAGATTCTGGTTATTGAGGGGAGGGGGACAGCAAGGCTCGCTGCCGACAGAGTGGGGCTCCCACTAAAGGAAGTCCAGCAGAAAATGGCTGCGTGCACAGCTGGTTCCCCTCTGGGTGTTGCAGGGGGGGGGGGGCAGTTTTAGTTGTGGGACCATCTTATGCAGAGCTGAAACGGGTCCATGTGGAGTAGGGAAAAAAATTCCTTGAAAGGAGCTCTTGATAGGGTTGAGCAGTAAACAGATAGGCAGGGAGAGAGAGACGCCTAGCAGCAGGTCAAGCAGATGCAGGTGGCTTTAGGTGAAATTGCAAAAAAAAAAAAAGACAGAAAGAAAACAGAGCAGAGACAGTAACTGCTTGGACCCTGGCTGTGGATCAGTGAGAGGAGATAGGTACTGACTGGATCCAGCTCCTGGAGGAGATCATGAGAGGACTTTTTGGGGCTGAAGAAAGATCAGCGAGCTAAATCTGGTCCACCACCGTAAATTGACATTTCCTGGCCAGAAACGCACAGGTGATAAAGCCAGCGGAACCATTTACCTGCGAGTGTAAAAGAAGTGAAAGACAAGGTTTAAGAAAAAGGATGTTTGTTCTTACATGTGCTTACAATATTTTTGAGAATATAGTAAGTGAGCAAAATATTTACCTGATTGTTTCATGAACTATCTAAAAGGAAAGTAAATTAAGAAGAAAAGATTTGTAAGTTGTTCAGAATTGTCAAGCACTGCGTGAATAATATGGGGTAGCGTTTACCATTGAAGTGTTGATCTGTGTATTGTGACAGTATCACTCCATTTTGGAAGAAGGTTAATAATCTGGTCGCTCATTCCGTCCATTCACCAGATCTATTTTATTATTTTTATGGAAACTTTTATCTTGGCTCCCACTTCAAGTGATGTAATCCTGACTTTTAAGAGACCCGGGAGAGGGCAATTGTGAGACCCCCCCTTTAGGTAACATTAAAGATCTCTGTGACATACGATCTAGTTTATATGTCAGCCACCATATTGGGAATAGAGATCACACTCCAGAGAGTGGTTTACACTTTTCCCATACCTTCCTGAATTCTGTTACTGTTTTTTTGCCTCCCCTACCTCCCCTGGGGGGGCTGTTCCATGCATGCACCATCCTTCCCATGAAAACACATCTTCTAATGCTATGCCAGGGTCTACCCGCCTCTGAGCCTCTTGTCCTACAATTTCCTTTCCACATCCTACTAAGACTCTTGATATTTTTTTTCAAATCTTTTCAAAAGAAAATTGTTGGCCCCCGGCCCAATATCTATGAAGAGGAACCACTGTATAAAGACTAACAAGCAACAGAATTTTGTTTTATCCAAGGCTGAAATAATGCCAGGCTCCCACAATTAGAACTCTGGCATTACAAGGGCACTGTGTGTAAACAGTGTCTCATAAGGGGCTGCCCTGGCACGGCTAGAGAAGTGATAGATTCAGAGCTGCTAATGCCTGTCTCTGCTCCTCCGTTAGACTAACCTTTTCTTCTCTCATAGCTAATCTGAGGTTATTTGTAAGACTTTTTCCCAGCAATAAGCTGATGTATACAGCCAGCAATCCTAATGCAATCAGTGATGGGTTACAGTGCTAGGAGTGATGTAAATGTCTCGTAACGAGCTACTGACATTATTTTTCCCCTCTCTCTCTCTCTATCTTCTGCCATGTCAGGCTCTTGTGATTTTATGGAAGGTATTACATTATGATATATCTTAGGGAAGGGCAATGTATAAAAAGGGCTGGCTCGATGACTCAGTAGCAGGGCTGTGTGATGCCATGTGGGTTTGATTTCCCCAGCCCTGCTCCTCAGGCTGTATGGGGAAGGGGGGGGGGGGGGCAGGGTAGAGTCCCAACTACCCCTCACCAGAGACACTTACTGGTCAGATTAAAGTCAGAGGCATTCTGGGTTCTACAGGGAGCTGTAGTTTATGTACCCGGTCGAGACATCCCTCCTCCCCCACCACCAGGTACTTGTGAATGAAGGCTTATGGCAACGTACCCCATTATAGACCAGTTCCAGATGAGACGGAAGACCACA
The DNA here is from genome assembly GCF_901001135.1 of Rhinatrema bivittatum. NCBI lineage: Eukaryota > Metazoa > Chordata > Amphibia > Gymnophiona > Rhinatrematidae > Rhinatrema > Rhinatrema bivittatum. Next base: position 18,772,109 of record NC_042623.1, on the reverse strand, counting down.
GGAACAAGAGGAAACATTGATTTTTGGTGGCAATATTTCATTTGTAGTTGTTATTTGACAAATACAGTGGGCCTATCTGTGTGTGTTGTTTCATCGGATCATTCCTTCCAAGTAAAAGATGGGAACACAGATCCGGGTGGAACTGATTTTTCGTTTAATGTTCCCCCTTCTCTTGGAGACATAGAGTAACCATCAGTAGAGCTTAGAAACTGTGTGTTCCCTCCTACAGGGGAAAGACCCCTAGAGCCATTCCCCCACCCTAAGAAGTACTGGGCTACAGCTATACCAGATATAAATATAAGATGAATACTTTACTCCAGCATTGCAATGAAGCCTTGATAAATCCAATTTGTGCTAAAAGTATTTGGAAATTGAGTTGTCTGAAAATGCTTACCCTGAAGCTATTCATGAAATTTCTGCTTTGCTTTCTAAGATATCAGCAGGAATATTTTATTTGTTACATGGGGACAAAGTATATAGAATATTTAGTCAGTGTTTTGGAGTCTGCTATAACTAGAGATTATTTTTTAGTACAACCAAATTTGCCTGGTGTTAGAGAACCGATTGCCAACGAAGAACTATTTGAAAATCAAGCCTTCTTTAATAATAATTTAATCAGACACTGATGAGCACTTTGTTGGATTCGTGGACCCTTGAGCCGGCTAGAACTGATGATGGTGCACCGTGGGAAGGCCCACCATGGAGGTTGTAACCGGGAGGTGGTCCAAGCCAGGAGACCAGCCGAATCTTCACCACTGGAAGCCCTTGAGGACCTGGGCCGCTTGGACTTACATACGATCTCCTGAGGGCGAGTATCCGAAGAGAAGTCCAGGAGTGCTGAGGAGATGAGAAGCTGGAACCAGGAGGCCAACCGGAACTTCACCACTGGAAGCCCGAGGTCCCCCCAGGAGGAGCCCGTGAGGACCCGAGCCGCTTGGACTTAGGCGAGGCTCCTGGATGGAGTGGTCCGAACGAAGAAGAACAACAGGAAGGAACCAACCAGGATCCAGGGCAAGTGGCTGACAGCCAAAGGTGAAGACGAACCACAGTCAAGGCAGACAGCGAGCAGGAGACCAGGAGACTAGTCGAAGTCAGAAGGAAGAGCAAGGCAGGAACAGCAACTAGCACACTCCAAGGAGTCAACCTCGTTGCAAGGCAAGGAAGGAGAGTCTGAGCAGGGTTAAATACTCACAGCGTCTGACGTCTCTCTGGAGGAAGATCTTGAATTTCCCGCACTGGTCCCTTTAAATCAGGAGCCCCTGCGCATGCGCGTGAACCTAGGGGGCGGAGCTAACAGCCAACGGAGGAAGTGCAGGAGCTCGGTGGCGTCTCCCTCGTGGAGATGCCACCGTGGAAAGGCCCGGCTGGGGCCCGAATTGTGCTGCGGGCTGCCGCGAATTGCTCCAGGGCTGGCTAGCAGGAAGGTAGGGGTCCAGTCGCGGTGTCCCGCAGCCAGAGATCATAACACACTTACTATAATTATCTCTTCGATTAAGAAGAGAAAAATGAGGATCTTTAATGATGCTCAGATCCATATGTAACCCTGACTCGGGTATCTCAATTCACATTAAATCAAGGGCTCAGACTCAATACCTGGACCAAGTCTCTGTCCAAAATGTCCAATCTGATGCAGAATACACTTTCTGCTTTGTAAATCAGTAGTCCAGACAGATTAATCCGTGGTTCCCAACCTTGTTTGTGTTGCGGCACACCTGGCACAGGGTTCACTTCATTGTGGCACACCATCACCACTTTCTCATCCCTTCCCTTTACCCCAACTCCACTGCTATCATCATTGGCTTCCATCTCCCCCCACCCCACCCCTCCCGTTCCTCTTCCCCACTCCCCAGCATCATAATCACCTTCTCTTCCATCTCCCCTGACATCATCTTCTTCCCTTCCCTCTCCCTCCTTAACATCATCATCTCCTTCCCTCTCCCTCCACTCCTCTTCCTCTACTTCCCTTGGCATCATTAACACCCCTTTCCCTCTCACTCCACCTCCTGGCATCATCATGCCCTCCCTTCTCCCTCCCCCCCCCCCCCCCCCAGCATCATCATCCCCTTCCTTCTTCCTCCATTCCCCTTGGCATAATCATAATCTCCCTCTCTCTCCCTCTGCTCCATTTGGCATCATTAACATCCTCTTCTCTCTCATTCCATCTCCTGGCATCATCATCCCCCCCCCCCCCCCTCCTTCTTCCTCCTCCCTCTCCCCCATCCCCCGGCATTATCATTACCTTCCCTCTAACTCCATCCCTCTCCCCATCATCACCTTACCTTCCCTGTGCCCCATCCCTCTGGCATCATCACCTTCCCTGTACCACTCCTCCCTGGCATCATCACCTTCCCTTTCTTTCCCTTCCCTGTACCACTCCTCCCTGGCATCATCACTTTCCTTTCCCTCTTTCTCCACACCCTGTGGCAAATTCGGCTGTCCCTTCTCTCCTGTCCTGGAACCAGCAGAAGTCTCGGCAGCACTTATCTGGTGCTTCCCTTGCTTTCTTTCTCTCGCCGTCTGCTTCCCTCTGCAATTTGACGTGCATGGTGCCCCCGCAGTTCTGGTGAGACCGCAGGGCACCCTGCAGCTTCTTTTGCCGAGGAGAGCCAGCAGAGAGGGAAGCAGGAGCAGCTGCAGGTAAGCGCTGTGCTGTGCCCCCTGTTGGCAGGAGGTCATCTTGCAGGCCAGAAGTCAAATAGCAAACGAAGACAACATCTGCGGCACACAGGTTGGAAAATGCTGATAGAAATAATTTCAGATATCATTGGCGTAGTCCTTATTCTCCGTTACCAGGGGGCTCCCTGTTATCTCCCTCTTGAAATTAGGGATTCCCAGGACACAGGTTAGAGATGCTCCCTCCAGTTTAGAGTTTCCTGTTATGGTAGTTGAGTTTTACCAGTGCTCTAATCCTTTCTTTTGCTTTCAGTTACTCTCTGTTGTGCCAGATTGGCACTGCCTCTCCTCTCCTCTTTGTAACTGATAGGAATCCACAGTGGGATAAACACCTTAAGGATTCCATTTCTCTCTCTCTCTCTCTCTCTCTCTGTTCTCCTCAAAACATGGGTACCTAATTGGTATCCTCTTTTCTACAAACAGTTCATCCTGATAGGCACTGTTTCTCCCTCTCCAAAGGGAACCAAGTGGAAATACTTCCGTCCCCTTAACTAAAATGGGAAAGGACTTTATTGTGTTTAATCTTTATATATGTGAGGGCTTTTTTTTTCACCCATCATCAATGACCCTAGCTTAAAGTACACCTCAGTTGATTGCCAGTCTGTTATGGAAGACACATTACCCTCTCTTTGGTGGGTGGATACCATCTCTGCTCAGCAGTCCTTGGAATACCATCACATGGTCCAGATAGCCAAAGTATTCTTGTCAACACCATATATGCAAGCCTTCATTCTCCTCCAGAATGGCTTTTATCTTTAACAGGGAGAACTGAAGAGAAAACCGCCTGCACACCTATCTGCTTCACCCTGTTTTCCCCGAACCATGAAGTTACCTTTGATATGTTCAAGGGGATACCTAGCAGTATCATTCATGCCAACATGCATGAGCAGCATCAGGTAATATTCAGTAGGCTTGATGATTCTTGGCAGTCTGTCCATGATGGCTGAGATCTTGGCACCAGGAAGGCAGCACAGCTCCTGGGACAGAATGTCTGGTCGGCAGATGGATGCCTCTATGCCCCTCAGAAGAAAGTCACAAACCATCCCATCTGCTCTTGCACACCTTCAACTTTGGAGATGTCACCACCTTCCTAGGCACAACAACCCTTCCAGACAGCAACTATAACATTTGTTGACATGCATGAGGAGATGGGAGGGGGGCGACGAATGGCTTTATGTATTTTGAGGGCAATTTTCAGTAAGCTGCCTGTGGCCAGGGCACACAGATACTTTTGCACCTGCATAAGTTTTCGTGAATTTTCATGGGAATACCATCTGAGCACTTTATCTTTAACAATTCACTGGAACTTAATCCCGCTCCTCAGCTCTACAACTGGTCACGTGATTTAAGGAAGGTAGCTAACTGGTTCCTGGCATGCAAAAGGTTGAGAAACACTGCTCTAGTTGGATAACTCTTTGAAGATTTCTTGTGGCTAGGAAACTGAACCGTTGTGACTGTTCAGAAAGGGGCACCCACATTTAAAAAGTGGCATGTCACACAAGAGGGACACCTTAAGGAGAAGCAGGTTTGACAGAGACATTTCACCTCTTGTCTGAAATGTTATCAGTTTGCTGAAAGGAAAACCTTGTGCTCCTTCACAGTGCCGTGCACTCACAACCACAGTAGCATGGCACACAGCCAGACAGAAATGAAGAGAGAGAAATCCTTCTAAAGTAGCTAAAAGTGAAACAAAAAGATGATGACATCATCCCATGATAACAGAAGGTGATCTCTGAATCACCAGACTAGATGTGACTCGACAGCTCTATAATGCTTACCAGGTCACATTTAGAGCCAGATGAAAATATTCCTTTATTTATTTATTTTATTTAAATTTCTTATATACCGGCATTCGCGATGGGAGTCACATCATGCCGGTTTACAAATAACAAGGTGTGACAACAGAATAAATACTTAATAACTTAAAAACATTAACATGTGATAGAAGAATAAGGTAGCAGTTACAATAAAACAGGGATAAAATGCAACTTGGAATGAAGAGAAGGCAAAAGAGAGATTAACACTGAGATAACAAAAGAATGACCAAGGTAAATAAAACCAAGGTAAATAAACCTGCCTCATTAAAAAAGAGAGAACATTATTGAGTTGTCAAAGGTTGTTGATTACCCTGACGGGAGTTCTTAGTTGCTTAAGTTGAGAGTGGGTTCAGTTGGTGTCTGGAAAGGCTTTCAAGAATAGCCAGGTTTTAAGTCTTTTTCTGAAAGTGGGGAGGCAAGGTTCCTGTCTCAGTTCTGGTGGTATAGAATTCCACAAGGTAGGTCCTGCTGTAGAGAAAGCCCTGTCTCTGAGAGTCCTATGGTTAAAGGTTTTTGCAGGAGGCACCTGTAATGAGTCTCTGTAGGACTCTCTGATAGGTCTGATGGAGGTATGTTTTTTAAATGGGATTTGGAGGTTAAGCGGAGAGAGTTGATGGAATGCTTTGTAGATGGTAGTAATGGATTTATATAAGATTCTATAGTGCACTGGCAGCCAATGTAAGTCTTTGAGAATCGGAGATATGTGGTCTCTTCTTCTTGTGTTTGTCAAAATTCTGGCCGCCGTGTTCTGAACCATCTGAAGAGGTTTAGTATGAGAAGACGGGAGACCTAATAGAATAGAATTGCAATAATCTAACTTAGAGAAGATTATTGATTGCAAAACTGTTCTGTAATCGTGGAAATGGAAAAGTGGTTTGATTCTTTTTAAGACGTGTAATTTATAAAAGCAGTCCTTCGTGGTTTGATTAATAATCATATTCAGGGACATTCATATTAATTATTAATTAATTAATTAATAATCATATTCAGGGACATATTCAGGGACATTCAAACACCAGGAGACAGAATCTATCCTTGGCAGGAACTAGAAACCTTTGGGGCACATCAGTCTTCAAGCTGATAATATGGTTTTAGACACGATAAAGGAATTTATCTGGATGTCTGGTCCTTGATGTGTATCTGCTTGCTTTTTGCTTTCGTGGACTTTAGTGCTGAAAGTCAGATATAGTGGAGGCTATCCGGGACTGAAGCTGTGCATCACGGAGATCAGCTTCTTTTGGTAGACCGCTGGAATAAAGATGGTAGTTTTAGATTGACGCCCCGCATTTTTGTGGGAAGTGTGAGGGTGGTTCTACCTGGCTGTTACTAGTAATATGTACTTTCGTGAGATGCACTTAAAATTTCTACATAGAGCATATGTCTCACCTCTCATTGCATTTAAATCAGGCTTAACTACAACTGATCAGTGTCCGCGTTGTGGGAAGGGGAGGGGAACTTTGGCACATGTCTTTTGGTCTTGCCCTAACACACAAAAGTATTGGCAACGAATTACGACATATTTAGCAGTGTTGGTTGGGATGCGTTTACCCCTCTCACCGTACCTGTGGTTGTTTCAATGTGTAACGCAATATTTGGTACCCAGTTTTGGCTCTAGGATATTGTTAAAAAAAAGCGGGCCCTGATTGGGGAAAAAAGTCATTCTCCTTCATTGGAGAGACCAGACGGGACCCTCATTCTGGACCTGGAGGATTCATTTTCATCGTTTGATGCAATATGACAATCTGGCATCTCGGACTTCAACGGCACGTGGCATTTTTCTTCAGATGTGGGACGGTTATCTACAGCACTTACGCCACCGAGCTCGGAGTTTGGTACTCAATAATTAAAACTGTTACATCTGGATGAAACCTGAACTTATTGGTTTACGGCTATGGGTCTCTGGAGCAGACTGGGGGGGGGGGGGAAGAAATTTAGGGGGGCATGTCCCATTCTATGAGGATATTATTGGAACCCTGAGAATTTAGGGGAAGTGAAGAGGGCTCCAGATATAATGAAGCAAAGCTGCGACATGCCTCTCATGGGGATAAAACTGGGCAGTGGTCCTCTAATTTACTGTACAAGGTACTTACATTGAGTTTTTCTGTATCGTTGTATCATTGGTTGTTACCTGGTTATTTGACTATTGTATACTGTTTATTCCTGGATCACTCAATAAATATATTGAACATAAAGTTCCTGGATGGAATAAATGACATTTTTATGGAGCAATTGGTTCAGGAACCGACAAGAGAGGGAGCAATTTTAGATCTAATTCTCAGTGGAGCACAGGATTTGCTGAGAGAGGTAACGGTGGTGGGGCCACTTGGCAATAGTGATCATAATATGATCAAATTTGAATTAATGACTGGAAGGGGGACGGGAAGGGGGAGGTGAAAGAAGCTATTTTAGCCAAAAGATCTTCATTCAAAAATTGGAAGAAGGATCCAACAGAAGAAAATAGGATAATGCATAAGCGTTGGCAAGTTAAATGTAAGACATTGATAAGAATGGCTAAGAAAGAATTTGAAAAGAAGTTGGCCGTAGAGGCAAAAACTCACAGTAAAAACCTTTTTAAATATATTCGAAGCAGAAAGCCTGTGAGGGAGTCAGTTGGACCGTTAGATGATCGAGGGGTTAAAGGGGCACTTAGAGAAGATAAGGTCATCGCGGAAAGATTAAATGATTTCTTTTCTTCGGTGTTTACTGAAGAGGATGTTGGGGAGGTACCCGTACCGGAAAAGGTTTTCATGGGTAATGATTCAGATGAACTGAAACAAATCACGGTGAACCTAGAAGATGTGGTAGGCCTGATTGACAAACTGAAGAGTAGTAAATCGCCTGGACTGGATGGTATACACCCCAGAGTTCTGAAGGAACTAAAAAATGAAATTTCAGACCTATTAGTAAAAATTTGTAACCTATCATTAAAATCATACATTGTACCTGAAGACTGGAGGATAGCTAATGTAACCCCAATATTTAAAAAGGGCTCCAGGGGCAATCCAGGAAACTACAGACCGGTTAGCCTGACTTCAGTGCCAGGAAAAATAGTGGAAAGTGTTCTAAATATCAAAATCACAGAACATATAGAAAGACATGGTTTAATGGAACAAAGTCAACATGGCTTTACCCAAGGCAAGTCTTGCCTCACAAATTTGCTTCACTTTTTTGAAGGAGTTAATAAACATGTGGATAAAGGTGAACCGGTAGATGTAGTGTACTTGGATTTTCAGAAGGTGTTTGACAAAGTTCCTCATAAGAGGCTTCTAGGAAAAGTAAAAAGTCATGGGATAGGTGGTGATGGCCTTTCGTGGATTACAAACTGGCTAAAAGACAGGAAACAGAGAGTAGGATTAAATGAACAATTTTCTCAGTGGAAGGGAGTGGGCAGTGGAGTGCCTCAGGGATCTGTATTGGGACCCTTACTTTTCAATATATTTATAACTGATCTGGAAAGAAATACGACAAGTGAGGTAATCAAATTTGCAGATGATACAAAATTGTTCAGCATAGTTAAATCACAAGCAGATTGTGATAAATTGCAGGAAGACCTTGTGAGACTGGAAAATTGGGCATCGAAATGGCAGATGAAATTTAATATGGATAAGTGCAAGGTGATGCATATAGGGAAAAATAACACATGCTATAGTTACACAATGTTAGGTTCCATATTAGGTGCTACCACCCAAGAAAGAGATCTAGGTGTCATAGTGGATAACACATTGAAATTGTCGGTTAGTGTGCTGTGGCAGTCAAAAAAGCAAACAGAATGTTGGGAATTATTAGAAAGGGAATGGTGAATAAAACTGAAAATGTCATAATGCCTCTGTATCGCTCCATAGTGAGACCGCACCTTGAATACTGTGTACAATTCTGGTCGCCGCATCTCAAAAAAGATATAGTTGCGATGGAGAAGGTACAGAGAAGGGCAACCATAGAAACATAGAAACGGCTATTAATCAAGTTTACTTAGGGAATAGCCACTGCTATTAATTGCATCAGTAGCATGGGATCTTCTTAGTGTTTGGGTAATTGCAAGGTTCTTGTGGCCTGGTTTGACCTCTGTTGGAAAGAGGATGCTGGGCTTGATGGACCCTTGGTTTGACCCAGCATGGCAATTTCTTATGTTCTTAAGGTCTCTCTCCTGCTCCGTGCACATCAGCCCTTCACCCCCCCATCAAATACAGTTCTTTCGGATTTCCACATCCCATATGCATGACTCTGTAGTTCTTGGCATTGAATCTCAGCTGCCATATCTTCGACCACTCTTCCAGCTTCTTTAAATCCCATCTCATTCTCTCCACTCCTTCCAGTGTGTCCACTCTGTTGCACATCATAGTATCATCCGCAAAAAGACAGACCTTACCTTCTCTCCCATCCGCAATGTCGCTCACAAAGATATTGAACAGGACCGGTCCCAACACCGATCCTTGCGGCACTCCGCATAACACCGCTGTCTCTTCAGAGTAAGTTCCATTTACCATCACACGTTGTCTTCTGTCCGTCAACCAGTTTGCAATCCAGGCCACCACCTCAGCAGTCACTCCTAAGCTTCTCATTTTATTCATAAGCCTCCTGTGCGGGACCGTATCAAAAGCTTTGCTGAAATCCAAGTAGATGACATCGAATGCTCTTCCTTGATCTAATTCCCTAATCACCCAATCAAAAAAATCAATCAGATTTGTCTGACAGGACCTTCCCTTGGTGAATCCATGCTGCCTCTGGTCCAGCAATTCTTCCGACTGTAGATGGTTCACTATTCTTTCTTTCAGCAGCGACTCCATTACTTTTCCATGCAGCCCACAGGTCTTCCCACTCCCCCCCCCCCCCCCCCACACACACACACTCACACAGGGCATTAAGGAACTCAAAAAACAACAGGATTACAGTGGGCTCTGGTAGAATTAGACCTGTGATGCGGAGACACACACCTTATCAAGTTGCACAAGTACCAACACCTTCTCTGTATTAGATATTGAAAAAGCTCTTGCAAAAGAGTTTTAAGTGTTATCTGAAAAGAAAGAAGAAACCCAGTGCATACAGAATTTCCATAATAGAATCAGTAACCAAAGGAAAAAGCTCATTGTTCTGGGTGACACTGTCATCAGAGGCACTAATCTGGGAACTCTTAGCAAGGAAAACACTACAGTTAAATGCCTCCCATGTTGCGATCCCCCCTGCTGCTGCGCTGCAGGAGGTCTCTTACCTTCCTCCAGAGGCCGCTCTGAAGCCAGGGCCTCGCCTGCGCATCATCCAGGACTTGCTCCAGGGCCTGAGAGGCCTAGCTGCTCCTGAGGCATGCCTGTGGCTTGCTAGCCTCAGCGTTTGGACTTCCTGCTTCCAGCCACGCCCGTTTCTCTAGGGGCTGGCCCGCAGCTCTCTACCCTAGTTATGGGACCAGCGGTGGGCGGTCCTGGCAAGCTCCTCCCAGGGAGTTGCCTTCTACCTCCAGTATTTAAGGACTTTCTGTTCACTGTGTCTTTGCCTTCGGATTGGGTTACACAGTTGCCTGTGGCCTCTCCCGATCCAGGTCCTCCGTGACTACGACTCCTGCTTGTCGTCAGCCTGCCTTGACTCCGGTCCGTGACTCCGACTCCTGCTTGTCTTCAGCCTGCCTTGACTCCGGTCCGTGACTCCGACTCCTGCTTGTCTTCAGCCTGCCTTGACTCCGGTCCGTGACTCCGACTCCTGCTTGTCTTCGGCCTGCAGATTGTGCATTACAGTTGTCTGTAACCTTGCCGGTCCAGGTCCTCCATGTTTCCTGATGTCTGCCTAGACGTGTGCCTGTTGTCTGCTCCTGTTCCTGCCAGCCGAAAGGGCTTCGGATGTGAGTATCCCAGCATCGGAGTTCCTGTTCGCCTGGGTCTTCCCCGCGCCCTCCTTCTCAGCGTGGTCCGCGACCAGCCTTCCTAGGCTGTGTAGGGCGCGTCTGGGACAGGGTGGTCCGCGACTCAGTCCCACGGGTGGGCTGAGTAGGGCGCCCTGATGGACAGTGCAATGTTCCCGTCCAGCCTTGACTTCAGTGTCTGCTTCAGCCCTTGTCTGGATGTCTACCTGTCTCTGCCTTGACCTGGTTCCTGAGCCTTCTGTCCTGTTGGGCCCTGGAGTGGCCAACAGGAGGGATTCGTCCCACGGGCTCTTGAGCTTCTGCCAGCCGAGGGGGCTTCGGATGTGAGTATCCCAGCATCGGAGTTCCTGCTCGCCTGGACCTTTCCTGTGTCTCGCTTCAGCCCTTGTCCTGATGTCTCCGTCTTGCTTCAGCCTGCTTCTGCCCCGTTTGATGTCTTCTGTTTAAGGACTCTGTCTGCCCTCACCTCTGTCCGGCCTGCTGCCCATTGCCGTTCCCTGCGGCAGGTCCGAAAGGGCCGGGAACAGTCGGAGGACCGTTCATTAGTCAACTTCCCCGTGTTGGCTACCATGGGCATGCAGGTCCGGCTGAGGGTCGGACTCCCTGCTTCTGTTCCTGCCTGCCTGGCTCACCATGCCTGCTCAGCTCACCTCCCACGGTGTGGCCTTGGGCTCCTCCTGGGGTCCTGCCGTGGCCCAAGGGCTCACCACCCGCCCGAGACGACCGCGCCCGCGCGCGCTCGTAACATCCCAGGATCATCGGCCAGCAGAAATGCTATTCAAATAGTCAAAGTGATCAAAGAAGAAAGCAAAGACTGTAAAGTTGATATTATCATCCATCTGGGAACCAATGACCTTGCTAGAAACAGCATCCAAGCGGTACAGAGAGATTTCCAGTCTCTAGCGAAGCAGATTAGTCACATGGCAACAACCATCACCTTTTCTGAAGTGTTACCTGTTCAGGGAAAGGGGAAGGAGAGGCTAAGCTGTATTAATAACTTCAATGTATGGCTCAAATCCTGGTGTAAGGGACAAAGTTTTGGATTTATTGGGTCCTGGGGCCGTGTATGGAACAATAAAAAGCTAGATGTCAAAGATGGCTTACATCTGTCTGTGGCAGGTAAAAGGATCCTAAGCGATAAATTCAAATCCTATGTCATAAGACATTTAAACTAGAAGCTGAGGGTGGCAGAAAGAAATTAGAATGTCACCCCCCCAAATACAAATACAATGGAAAAGGGTGAAGTGGATAACAAAACTCAACTAAATAAGGCACATGTTATGGTCGTAGACCCTTGGGCTGGCTGAGACTGCAGGTGTTGCACTGTGGGGACCCACAGTGAGCGTCGCAGCTGGGAGGCAGCACTGGAGAGAGAGACTCTGAAGAAGGCTTCACCACTAGAAGACAGAGGTCCCCCCAGGAGGAGCCTGTAGGGACCCGGACCTCTTGGACTTAGGTGGGACCCTATGCGACCAAGGATCCAGGAGGCGGCCGAAGAGATGGTCGATGAGGAAGGCAGGGCCCAGGAGGCTGGAGAGTCTTCACCCTCGGAAGCCCGCAGCTCCCCCGGGAGGAGCCCGAGCCGCTGGGACTTAGGAGAATCCACTGGGCAGCAAGAACCAGATACCTGTGGAGGCGGATGAAGCTGAAGTCAAAGTCCAAGAATGAAGCCGGGTCAGAAGGCAGAGGTCTGAAGCCAAAGCCAGGGGCGGAAGCTGGAATCAGAGTCGTTGGACGGAACCGGGTCAGAAGCCAGAAGTCAGAAGTCCGAAACCAAAGCCAGGGGCAGAAGCTGAAGATGGAGTCAATGGATGAAGCCAGGTCAGAAGACAGAAGAGACGATCCAAGATCCAAAGCAGCAACTAGAAACTCAGTGAACTGAGAGAACCTTGTTGCAAGGCATTGAAGATGTCCAGAAGCAGGGTTTAAATACCCTGATAGCGTCTGACGTCATCCGAGCCAGGGCTTGAGTTTTCGCGCACTGGCCCCTTTAAGAGGGACTCCTCCCCACGCGCGCGCGTCTAGGGGGCGGGGCCAGACGCGGCGGATCGACGGCGTCTCTCCCGAGGAGGGAGTCTCTCCCAAGGAGGGAGAGACGCGCAGGAGGCAGTGCAGGCCTGAGGAGGCCTCGAAGCGGCCTGGGCCGTCCCTGAGGTAGGTGGAGGGACGGCCCGGGACCATAACAGCACAAAAGGAGTCAAAGAAAAGCAGTAACCTGAACGAGAAAAGCTGGAAAGCTATGAGCACAAATGCTCATAGTTTGGGCAATAAAATCCCAAATCTACAAGCCCTAATGGTGGAGGCGGACTTGGATGTTGTTGCTGTCACGGAGACGTGGTTCACAGAATCTCACGATTGGGATACGGCAATACCGGGCTATAACTTATTAAGGAAGGACAGAGAGGACAGGAAAGGGGGAGGAGTGGCTCTTTATGTCAGAAACAATATCCAAGCATCTGAATTGCAAGGAAGATGGGGCAAAGAAGAAGCATTATAGGCCGTCCTAAAAAAAGATGATGGGGCATCCATTTTTATTGGAGTGGTTTACAGGCCTCCAAATCAAATGGAAGAGCTTGACAAAGATCTGGTTGAAGACATCCATAAGATGGGAAAGAAGGGAGAAGTGGTGATCGTTGGAGACTTTAATATGCTGGATGTAGACTAGAGAATCCCTTCTGCAGAATCTAACAATAGTAGAGAGATAGTGGATGCCCTGCAAGGGGCTTTGTTCAAACAAATGGTGATGGAGCCCACGAGGGAGGGAGCTGTACTCGATTTAGTTTTCACTAATGGAGATAATGTCTCTAATGTCCAGGTAGGTGCCCACCTCAGCTCCAGTGATCATCAAACAGTATGGTTTATATCACAAATAGGATACGGAGAAGCAAAATTGTGGAACTCCTTACCATCGTCATTGAGGCTGTGTACCGATAAAAAACAATTTAAAACTGACCTCAAGACTTGGCTATTTAAATGTGCTTTTACCGAATATGAGCTTTTAACATCAAACACCAAATAAGGAAGACCGTAGTAAGATACAAATAAGAAACACCAGTTATACCACCTTATTGAATTAATTGGGCTGAGTTTTTTATGGTTTGTCTGCTGTTATTGTGTTTTTGAGTATTTGTTTTAACCTTATTTTTATTTGACCTATTTTACTCTTATTGCTTTTAATAACTAACTTATTTCATACTTTTAACAGAGTTAGTTATTACTATTTACTTATAAATGTACTGTATTTATTATATGTTTTATACTCTGTAAACCGTTGTGAAGGCACGTCTGATGTGACGGTATAGAAATACAATAAACTAAACTAAACTAGCATGAAGACCGAGTTTTGCTGTTCAAAAACACGGACTTTGATGAAATGGGGAAGTACCTGGAGAAAGAACTAGAAGGCTGGGAGAATAAGAGAGATGTGGAGCAACAATGGACCAAACTAAAAGGAGCAATTACCAAGGCAACTAATCTATATGTTAGAAAAGTAAAGAAAAGCAAGAGAAAAATGAAACCTATCTGGTTCTCCAAGGAGGTGGCTGACAAAATAAAGGCTAAAAGAACAGCGTTCAAAAATATAAAGGATCCCTGATGGAACTGAGGGAGACAAAGAAAGTAATCAGGATGGCAAAAAGTTAAGCAGAAGAAAGGATTGCCAAAGAAGTAAAGAGAGGTGACAAAACATTTTTCAGATACATCAGAGAAAAGTTCAAAGTGGTGTAGTGAAATTGAAAGGTGAAAAGGATCAATGTGTGGAGAGAGATGAAGAAATGGCAGAAATATTAAACGAATACTTCAGCTCGGTGTTCACTAAAGAGGACCCTGGAGAAGGACCGTCACTAGTTAACAAGAAACTGGAGGGGAGTGGAGTAGATGTAACTCCATTTACAGAAGAGAATGTATGGGAAGAGCTGGGGAAACTGAAAGTGGACAAAGCCATGGGGCCTGATGAGGTTCATCCCAGGATACTGAGGGAGCTCAGAGATGTGCTGGCGGGTCCACTGTGTGACCTGTTCAATAGATCCCTAGAAACAGGAGCGGTGCCGAGTGATTGGAGAAGAGCGATGGTGGTCCCGCTTCACAAGAGTGGGAACAGAGAGGAGGCTGGAAACTACAGGCTGGTTAGCCTCACTTCGGTGGTAGGAAAACCAAAATGATAAAGGGAATGGAACAGCTCCCCTATGAGAAAAGGCTGAAGAGGTTAGGGCTATTCAGCTTGGAGAAGAAACGGCTGACGGGGCTTTGATAGAGGTCTTTAAGATCAAGAGAGGTCTTGAACGAGTAGATGTGAATCGGTTATTTACACTTTCAGATAATAGAAGGACCAGGGGGCATTCCATGAAGTTAGCAAGTAGCACATTTAAGACTAATCATAGAAAATTATTTTTCATTCAACGCACAATTAAGCTCTGGAATTTGTTGCCAGAGGATGTGGTTAGTGCAGTTAGTGTAGCTGGGTTCAAAAAAGGTTTGGATAAGTTCTTGTAGGAGAAATCCATTAACTGCTATTAATCAAGTTTACTTAGGGAATAGCCACTGCTATTAATTGCATCAGTAGCATGGGATCTTCTTGGTGTTTGGGTACTTGCCAGGTTCTTGTGGGCTTGATGGACCCTTGGTCTGACCCAGCATGGCAATTTCTTATGTTCTTATTTATAAACTGCAATAAATATAAAATAAATTAATACAGATTAATAAGGAATTTTTAATGCTTGTAAGTGCTTGAAATAATTGAGGTAAAATATTTTAGAGTTTCACGCATGATGCATAATGGCTGTTGCAAACTACTTAGAAAGCCATTGTAGGGTGCAGTATCTGAAATTATTTATCAATAAGGTACAACTAGTAGGTCTCAGACCTGCATGCCTGCAGCCCACCCATGTTAACTTTGTGCCCATCCAAAAAATCAGTTCTGGCTACGCCACTGCCCCATCCTTGATCTGTGGGAAATATATGCGCTTGCCAGCAAGCCATTTCATCAGGGTTAAACACTAACTTCCCTTCTCCCTGACATTTGCCTGAATAAAAGCATCACTTGTGCTTAAGCCTCTCTGCCTAGGAAAGGATACCTGACTTCATGTATTTCTCTGGCTTATAATTAATCCTGTTAGCCTGAAAGAGGGGCTGGGTGTTCCCTAGTCAGAGGCAGGACAAAGTCAGGAGGTATAGATTTCAGCGGCCAATGAAATGATCCGTGCACACCCCCTGAGCCAAAGCCAATAGTGTAGGGACTCGTCTGTTGCTATGGGAAAGTAGCCAATCATGTAATGACACATCATCTGCCTTTGTATGAATGTACAATAAAAGGAAGAGCCTCGTGAGGGCTCAGCCCTTTTTGCCTTCTCTTCCTGCCTGCGATGAAAGCTGCCTCAAGTGTGTTCCTTGCCTCCATACTCTACATCTGGTGAACCCCGACCATGATACTCCATGCTTATTTTGGCTGGTCATAGCCTAGGTACCTACCGTTCAACAGATTTGCAATCGTAAGTATTTTTAAGGTATTTTTTAGTATCTTTAAAGTATTTCTCAGCAAGTTTGTTCCCCACACTCGTAAGCATGGGCAGTGATTTGACTGTACAGCAGAGGCTACATGCCAGGGAGCTGCAGCAAATCATCAATAATCATTATTTCATCACCAGAAGAAAACTAGCACAAGTCAGCCTGGGGGACTTAGAAAAATTAATAAGTGAAATAGCTTGCCGTTGCCCTTGGTATTCACAGGCTGGAACTCTAAATACCCAGGATTGGATTTCAATCGGCAATTGTCTTCATACGGCTCCCAGAGCTCCCATAAAGCAAAGATTAATCTGGCAAAAATGTACAGAGGCCATCGAACACATAGAAAAAAAAAGTTTAAAGACAGCAGTTTCAAACCATGTGCTTTTAGAAGCAGGCAGACTCAATCAGAATACCCTTCCCCCATCTTATGCTCAGTCTCCCTCAGAGACAGCAAATTCTTTGTATCAGCTCTCCATACCCACACCCAAGCCCATTCACACCTTCCCCATTTCTTTAGAAAAGCAACCCTTGAGAACAATAGAGCCACAACCTGGCTTGGGTGGGGCGATTAGCATTGAATTTCAGCAGAAAGAAAACTTTACAGAAGAAGAATTATTAGAAGGACTTCAAGCCTTCCCCATCACAGAAAAGAACCATGAACAAAGGGGGACAGAAAATGAAATAGAACATCTGGGGGGACACACTCACATGGCTCCTGTGGCTTCCTCTGCATCCACCTCAGAGAAAAGGCCCCAGGAAATAGAAAACACTGAGGTCAGAAAAACTAGCCTTCCTCCATCTTGCCTGCAAGCCCTTCCCCCACCAACCACCAACCACTCCCTGTACCCTCATTTGCCATTGCCTGAGACAGTCATTAATTCTGCATCACCAATTTGTCCAGGTAAATTACCATCTCAAACCACTGCTCCCGGTAACAATTTATGTGTCGTGGTCAGCATGGGATTTCATCTAGAACATGGAAATCTCACAAGAGAGGAATTATTGAAAGGGATTCAAGCCTTTCCCATTACAGAAAGAAACAAAGAACTAGGTGTGGCAGCAATAGAGTTGAGTGCAGCCCGGAATGCCATGAGCAGTGGCTATGCCCCCAGGTCTTCAAAGAAATCAGCATATAAGACCTTGGGCCAGGCATCTGCACTCCTGCGTTACAAGCAAAGAAAATATCAATATGAAAAAAAGGATTTAATTAGACTCCTGCGTTACAAGCAAAGAAAATATCACTATGAAAAAAAAAAATGGTTTCTCTTTACAAACAGTACAGATTTGGAAAAAAATGGTTTCTCTCAACAAACAGTACAGATTTGGAAAAAATGGTTTCTATTAGTCTTTGAATTCAGTTACAAAAAATCTGCATACTTTGAGAGTATTTTCCCCCACAAAGTGTATGGATAGCCTTATGTTAAAACTGTACTGAAATTTGAACAATATACTGTGTAAATTACATGTGAAAATTTCCTTTTTGCAAAGTTTATTTGGCTCACATTTAAAAATGACTCCATTTCTCTGAGATTTAAGTTTATAAGCAATTGCTTGAATTGCCAGCGCACAGATTCTTATTGCAATTTTCCCTATAGGAGAAAAATAGAATCTGTCTGCAAGGAATCAGCAAATCCTTGCCAAGCCATTGTCTGTGGTCGATGTTATCAATTGTTAAACAATGCTATCTTTAAGTTCCTATTGACTGAAGGATTAACTCCTTGGGTGCAGTTCTTTTCTTTTGAGAAACACTGCTCCTCCCCCCCTTTACTGTAACTCTTGCTTGCCACTCATGGGGGAGGGAGGGAGAACTTTTGAAAAGAAAAAAAACTGGACTTAGTACTGCAGTTTCTCTCTCTAGTTTATATATGTTATAACTCAGATAGATTAATAGTAGTTACAGTCACTTTAGCGTGCAGCAGACAGAGCAGAGCAAACAGCGTGTTTAATTTCCTATTCTAATAATTATATTAAGAAATTCTATTCTGATACTCCACATTGAATTTAAGCTCAGAGTATTATTGATTGCAACCTGGAACAATAGTTGCAATCTATAAAGTAATGATGGTGTCTCCACTAGGAGGCGCTATGTTATTCTACAGGTTATATTATATTATTGTTTTAATAATTCTGTTGTATAATAGTTTTTATTTTTCAGGCCTACAGACCTTCTGTATTAAGGAAACTTCAGTTTTATTTTCTTTTTCACAAATTTTTACAGAATTCTGAACCTTAAAACTTTTACTGACAGAGGTTGCTACATCTAAAGCAATCCCTCCCAAGCCTTTTCTTGCAAATCCAAATTGATTTTATTAAATTGAATGATAGAATTGATTCTTCAAGGTTAAAAAAAGTAAAAACTTCACTTTAATCCTTACCTTAATAAATTTTTGCTGTATGTCAGTTTTTAATATTTTCCAGATTTACAGCCTTCCTGCCATGAGGAGATGTGAAGGTGAACACTTTGCAGTTTATTTTAACATTTTTCTAACACCTTTTGACTTTTGATCCTTGATCTAATTTTGTTTTTGATAACTTTTTGATAAGATTTTTAGCTTAAATTATGTGTTATCTGTTGTCTGTCTTGATGCCAAGAAGACTATGAATGAATAGTTGCTAGATGAATGAATATGTGTCAGTCTTGTGTAACATATGTTTAATATAGTGTCTGACATACTTGTCATTTGATTCTGCTTACTGCAAATGACTTTTCCTTTAAATGATTAATTTACATTTATTGCTATTTTACTGAATGAAAATTGATCACTGCATAAAAACATTCTTGATAATGGGGTTACCCTCTGTTCGGAAAACTGATAATGGCTCTATTTACTGCAGCCATTCCTTTACATGAATTTTGTCAATAATTGAACATTAAATACGTATTTGGCATCCCCTACAACACCACAGGGCAAGCCATTGTGGAGAGAGCCAATCATACCCTTAAGAGCTCTTGAAAACAAAAACAAAAAGGAGGGATAATTGCCCCTGGATTTTCCCCTAAGAAGGACTGGCTGAACAAGAACAAAGTATTGTTTTAAATCACTTTAAATCATCCAAACATTTCAAATTTAAGACCACAGCCATGAGTAATCATTATGGGACTAGGGTTAGTCACCCACAGCCATCAGTTTTGTATAGAATATATATATATATTTTTTTTTTATTATATGTTTATTCAACTTTTCATTTTTCATAAAGGATATTACACAGTTTGTAAACATAATATATCTTCTCTAGAATAGTCCTAGCAAGATTAGCATTAATACATTCTGTGAAAAACCTAAAAAACACACATCATTATTAGTAATTACAAAACCTGAATTAATAATATAGAGCAGTTATTTTCAAGAAATATTAACCTTATAGTAATATGAGCCAAAATTATCCTTAATTCCCCTATTATACAATAGTGGTCTACATGGTCTACGGGGTCAAGTATCAAGGAACGCACGCAATTGTATAGAATATTTAATGTCTGGTACGGTCCCGTTCCCTTAAAATGGGGAACGAGGATATATTTCTCTGCTTGCTTCCACAGGTATCAAGCCGTGGAGAGATGGAAAGGTGTCCAGGTCTACAGGACCCGATCCCCAACTTCTCCCTGAGCCTCCACAGCCCTCAGAAGGACAGAGACCGGACTCCTTGCAAAAAGCTGCGCCACATGACCTGGGGACAGATCAAGGCCCTATCCAACCAATCTGCACAACTCTTAGAACAGCAAGGCCTTGAGAAAACTCCAGAGAACTTATTAGCCGCTTTTCTTGCCTGAATGCCAACTCATTAACAATTGTGTTCTGCATCCTCCTCCTTTGCCTTATTTCTCCAGCTATGGCGATTTCAGAACAAGGACTCTGACAGAACTTTTCACACCTGTTTAATCGAACAGACTGTTGGATCTGCGCACACATGCCAACCCAAGCCCGCGGAGAATGACTGATGCATGCTGTACCATTTAACCTTACAGTATGGACTAATTATCCTTTACAGAGAGGTTTTCATTAACTCTCCAGTTAATAATACCATACTACACATTGGTAGCCGTATTCAAGAGACTGCCGCTCTTTGTTGGGACTATGATACAGGGGATGGAAAGGGAATTCAGGTGGGAAATATCCATATTGTAACTGAACCTTTGTATTAATCACTGAACACTTACATAATTATACCACACATATGTATGCAATTGGCAGATTTCAGGATGTGCAGTGGGAGACCCAAGCAGGTACAGAAAGTATAGAGGGGATGAAGGATTTACCCTTTGTAGTTATATAGCCCAAATGATAACCAATGACATGTCCACTAATCTGTTAGGAAACATATGGATGTTATGTGGGCGTAGAGCATATATGTACATTTCCCCAAGATGGAGAGACAGATGCACTTTAGGCTACATCCTCCCCTCATACTATGCAGTCAAAAATTTACCCAAAGCAAGGCTCCGTAACAAAAGGGAGGCGATAAATAATCCCATAGAAAAGTATACAGAAACTCAGATAGCTAGAAGCCTGTTTGCCCCAATGGGGACAGCTATGAATTACAGAGATTTACACATCCTAGCTAACTGGACGGCTGCCATATTTAATCAGACAGTCCATGCATTAAAACTACTCACAACAGAAGTTTCTCAGATTAGAGAAGTAGCATTCAGAACCGCTATGCCTTAGAAACCATTTTAGCCTTAAAGGGTGGTGTTTGTGCATTAATTGGATCTCATTGCTGTGTGTACATATCAGACTATAAAGCAAACCTCACACATACCATAGAGCAGATAGAAACCATGGTTGCTGATGCACCATTTTCAGGCAGAATACCTAGTTCTCCATGGGACTGGCTATGGTCCTGGCTCCCTGATATTTCTGGTCTCAAAAGGGTGATTTCTATTATAATGACCATAATTGTCTTAATTATCTGCCTGTGATGCTGTATTCAGTGCATACCCAACCCTCATATCCATATTGAAACCTTGCTCTCAGCCCGGATACAAAGATGTCTTGTAAGATGCCTAATAGGGAATCATGAGCCCTGCAGCGTTGGCACACCACCTGCACCAGCTCTGGGTGATATGGAGATTCAGAAGCTCATCGGCAGCTGGCACACCACGTCGAATTAGCTTTCTTCTCTCCATAATCCCTCTTCCCCTATTTCCAGCCCATACCAAGACATAACAGATTTCAGTAAGGGTCTAAAGCTTTATTGAGCTACCTAAACAAAAACAGAAAGGGTGAGATGTGGGAAATATATGCGCTTGCCAGCAAGTCATTTCATCAGGGTTAAACACTAACTTCCCTTCTCCCTGACATTTGCCTGAATAAAAGCATCACTTGTGCTTAAGCCTCTCTGCCTAGGAGAGGATACCTGACTTCATGTATTTCTCTGGCTTATAATTAATCCTGTTAGCCTGAAAGAGGGGCTGGGTGTTCCCTAGTCAGAGGCAGGACAAAGTCAGGAGGTATAGATTTCAGCAGCCAATGAAATGATCCGTGCACACCCCCTGAGCCAAAGCCAATAGTGTAAGGACTCGTCTGTTGCTATGGGAAAGTAGCCAATCATGTAATGACACATCATCTGCCTTTGTATGAATGTACAATAAAAGGAAGAGCCTCGTGAGGGCTCAGCCCTTTTTGCCTTCTCTTCCTGCCTGCGATGAAAGCTGCCTCAAGTGTGTTCCTTGCCTCCATACTCTACATTGATCCTCCTTTTCCTCACTCCATTTCTCGTCCTCCTCACGTCCTCTCATTTCCCTGATCCCATCACTCTCTCCTTCTCTTCCTGTCCCTGAGATCTTCTCCCTGTACTTGAGATTCCTTTTCTTTACCCAATAAAAATAAAATAAATAATACAGCCACAAGGAATATTGGAAAACTGCTTCATTTTTGTAATGAAAAACAAAAGATGGAAATGTTTGCCTGTGTGCTTCAGGATTTTTCTAATTTTTGCCACAAAATCTAACCTGGGCTGCCACAGCGAACTGTGGGGCCGTGTTTTAGACCTTCTGATCCCTGTGGTCTGATCTTATTGGGCAGGGGATGGGGAGCGGCGAGAGCACCACCAGTGCCTAGGGGCAGCAGAATCCTAAATCGATCATTGATTTTTATGCTAGTTTTAAGTCTGTGATAAGTGTGAATCAGCTCATTTGGTTTCCCCTCCGTGTTTCAGGCTTCTTCTGCCCCGGTGGCGAAAAGTTGGAGCTGCTCCCAGGGACCGAGCAGGAGGAGGAGTTTTCGTTCACTTCAGGTTGCAGAGCTGCTGTCTTCAGACCACAACAGTTTCCGTTTCTAGTTTCGGCTACACCAGATGCGCAGTGAACCAACTCGCACTTCTGCTTATTTTCTAAGCTGTTTCCTTTGGGAACCAGTTCGACGGCGACAGCATTCTGCCCCAAAGTCACACAAAACTTTGGTAGATCATCTGCATGACATTTAAAATCATTAGTCTCTATTAGCAAGATTTTTTTTTTAAGTTGGTAACATACTTTATGATCTTTTTAGTGAAACAACTTACGTATTCTTCTTAAAATCAGTTATTGAGCAACAACTACAGCAAACTACAATAAATTGTTCTACTCAATAAATTGTTCTACTCAATCTCCATATCTCCAACAGACCGACTAGACAAGTTTATAAAGGAACCCTACAGGCCCCACCTACAAAAGCCACACGCCTCACCTCGACCAAAGATCGATCCTTCTCGACAGCAGGCCCAGCTATCTGGAACAACATCCCATCTGACCTTAGACTGGAACCCTGTCTTTTAACATTTAGGAAAAAACTTAAGACCTGGCTTTTCAGCCAAGCCTTCTCAGATCCCTCTGATACACATTAGACGACTGAGACAACTGAGCATCCTTCTCGAGACGACCGAGCATCCCTCCTGAACAATGGAGCTCAGTAATACTCCGCACTACCGTCTAGTCCTTAACAAGATCCACCCCTGACTATACTTTTGGTTATACTCCTTGTTTACCGCGTTCCTAGGCCTTTTGTTTCTCCAGCATTCTATGCTTCCAAGTTTTATTATCCTTGTTTTATGTAACTTTTTATTCTTCCTGTTTAAATATTGTTATTATTACAGTTCCCCAGTTCAATGTAAACCTCAACCATGAAGGTCGGTATAGAAAAGTATTAAATAAATAAATAAATAAATAAATAAATACTTTCGCTGTTTACTTTAAGGAGAAACTTGATACCACTTGTAAAAACTTTGCCTCCGTTCCTAATAATCTAATGACTCCATCCACTTTAGTGGTTTCAAGTTGGAGAACTTTTTCTCCAGTGTCTACCTTGGAAGTCCAACTTATCCTTAAAATTTTGAATTCAGCTTTTTGTCCCTTAAACTCAATTCAGGATGAATATAGTAAATGTATCTTTAAAAGCTTTTTTACCCAACTCGCTAAAGAAGGCCAAAGTGAGATCAATTAAAAAAAATCCAAAGTCATTGATTTCAGATCCTTCGAATTATTGACTAGTATTGAATCTCCCATTTTTAGCTAAAGTAATTGAAAATGTAGTTCACAAACAATTGTGTGAATATCTTGATGAGAACTCTCTTTTGAATTTGAGACAATTCAACTTCCGTAAAAACTATAGCACAGAGACCTTACTTTTGTTGTTGAAAAATAGCACCTTTCACCACCCCATTCAAATGTTCATCAGAATAACTCAAGATGTTCTCCCACATGTTTGAAGATATCGTCAGGACACAAAAGATCAACAAATCATCCAAAAAATAGTCCCACTTCACTAATGGCCTAATTTTAAAAGGCTAGCGCATGTTAAAACCAGGAGATACGTGAGTGGCTGGGCCATGTGCGCACCTCGCGGATTTTCACAGGCCTGCAACCACATGCGTATCTCCCGGTACGTGCATTGGAAGGGCTACATGATAAAGGGGCAGACTGGGGGTGGCATCTGGGCAAGTGTGGGTGGGCCATGACAGCGCCATTAGATCTGAGTTAATGACCTCTGGTGTTTCTGGGAAGATGTCCTGTATCCAAAAAATGACGACTGGTGGTCTGTGTTTGTAAAGTATTGGAAGTTGCCCCTGTATGTCTGCCTCTGGTGTCTCTTTGTTGTATTTAGGGCTATCATCACCAAAAGAATCATCCGAAGATCCAGCAAATGTTACCCGATTCTTTTTCGATTTAAAATTACTTGTTGATGACCAGATATATATATTCCCTCGTTTATAATCAATTTCATCCTGAAGAAATTTAGTCAGCTTTAATTGTCTGATCTCTTCCCTGAATTTGTCCATTTGGTTCTGGAGTTCCTTAAAGGATTTCAGGTAATGATTTTCATCCTCTTGTTTTTGAATATCGCTCAAAGCTATATCAATATCTTCTTTCAATTGGAACGCTACTGTTTGTGCTTTTTCTATGATTAAGATCATTAGATGTAGTGAACATTTGTTGAGGATCTTACTCCAATTTTGGACAAATTTTTGATCCTCACTATAACCGTGTTGCACTGGTCGGTTGCAGACAGCTGCGACCTCTCATGCTCACCTCTTTTTTTTTCCCTGCACCGACAATCATTGGGAGAATGGCAGCCAACGCCGACTTCCCCGGCGTCCCTGAGACAGCGTGGGCGCTGCCAACCGCCATCTTACTTCTGGCATCACCTAGGCACGTGTGCACGCGCAGGGCCTCCTTATGTATACATCATGGCAGGGAATCTCGGGGGCGTCCCCTCCCGATGACGTCAGCACTGCTAGTGTACTTATACTGACTGGCCCATTGCTAAGACGAGTTAGCAAGGAGTTCTCTCGCTTGTTAAATCTGCTCTAACTTGGATCTTCTGTTCCAGACTCTCCTCCTGGCATTCGGATGCTCTGAGCACCCGCTCCTAGGGGGCTCTTCCACATCTTGGCTATCCGCTCCTCGGAGGGCCCTCCTGCCTAGGACTTCCTGACCCACTCCTCGGGTATCTCTGCTGGGACTTCCTTGTGTGAGTACATTCTCTAACTTCTATCAACCTCACTGAAGATTCACGGCGTACCCCATTCCTCGGGCCACTACCGTTCTTCAGTCTGCCTACGCTACTCATCCTGTGGCTCAGGAAACTGCTCCATCTATACAAGGTCTACGGCCTGGTTCCTGGTTCCTGTATCACAGACCTCTGCCTCCTTGGCTTCCTGGTTCCTGTACCACAGACCTGGTTCCCCTGTATCACAGGCCTCTGCCTCCTTGGCATCTATAGTACAGCTTCCTTGGCATACCCCGCGCTGCAGGCCTCTACCGGATCTGTCACAAGCCTCCTATGTGGGCCCATCTCAAAATCTTTGCAGAAATCCAAGTAGATCATATCGCGTGCTCTTCCTTGATCCAATTCTCTAGTCACCCAGTCAAAAAAATCACCCCGATTTGTCTGACAGGACCTTCTGCTGGTGAATCTGTGCTGCCTCGGATCCAGCAACCCACCGGATTGTAGATGGTGAACTGTTCTTTCCTTCAGCAGAGTCTCCATTAGTTTTCCCACCACCGAGGTGAGGCTGACTGGTCTGTAGTTTCCGGCCTCTTCTCTGCTACAATTCTTGTGATATGGGGCCACCAACACGTTTCTTCAATCCCGCCGCAGCACTCCTATTTCCAGGGATCTATTGAATAGGTCTTTCAGTGGACCCGCCAGTACATGTCTGAGTTCTGTCAG
The DNA here is from genome assembly GCF_901001135.1 of Rhinatrema bivittatum. NCBI lineage: Eukaryota > Metazoa > Chordata > Amphibia > Gymnophiona > Rhinatrematidae > Rhinatrema > Rhinatrema bivittatum. The sequence goes on along the minus strand of NC_042623.1, from coordinate 18,746,622 downwards.
TATTTGGGGTGTATCTCATCCTGCCCTATGTCCTTGTCTTCTTTAGAGAATACCAAACTGAAGTATTTCTTTAATATTTCTGCCATTTTTTTGTCACTCTCTGCACATTGCTGCTTGTCACCTTTCAGTTTCACTATTACCACTTCTGACTTCCCCTCTTTCACTGATGTATCTGAAAAATGTTTTGTCTCCTCACTTTACCGCTTTGGCCATCCTTTCTTCTGCTTGACCTTTTGCTTTCCTTATGTCTTTCTTCGACTCCCTCAGTTTTAACAGATATTCTTCCCTGTGATCCTTTATACTTCTTGAATGCTGTTCTTTTTGCCTTTATTTGTTCAGCCACCTCCTTAGAGAACCAGATCAGTTTCTTTTTTTTTTTTTTTTTAATCTTACTGCTGTTTACTTTCCTAACATATAAATTTGTTGCCTTTGCAATAGCTCTTTTTATCTTGGCCCGCTGTTATTCTACCTCACCCATTTACTCCCAGTCTTCCAGTTCTTCCTCCAGTAGATTGGGTAAGGAGCGTGCTGTGCCAGAGGCAGTGCCACCAGAAAAGGAAACACTGTACTGGAGCTGCCACCAATTGGTAAATCTTGGGGGGGGAAGGGGGGCGCACAAGACTGGGGGTTCACCCAGGGTGCATAATACTCTCGCACCAGCCCTGAATGCACTATGCAGCACTACCGCAAGAACTGATCTCTGGTCACCTCTGCATAAGCGCTGTAACAAGCTGGTCAGCGTTTCAAATACTGTTTTGAAGGACCTTTAATGTACGTGGTGAAAAGTAGTTACATGCCTTAAAGATCGGCAAGTCTGCTGTCTCTTTAAATGGCAGCCCTACAGGGAGCCAGAGGAGATTAGTTTCCGGACCGAATTCCAGTGAGACAACAAAACAAGGCTGCTGGCAAATCAGCTCGCGACTTCGCGCTCTGGAGCAGCGCGTGACGTCAACGTGGCTCCAGTCCGAGTGAATGGGGCAGGCGAGCCAGCATCACCGCTCCGGCCTGCTTAATACAAAATGGATGTGCCCAGAAATTCTGCAGCAGGGAATCTGAAGCTGTTTTCCAGTAAACTTTTTTTTTTTTTTTCCCCTCACACTGAGCCAGGAAAATAATCTCTCCTGGACGATTGTCAAGGCTGCCTTTTAAGATTACATCAGAATGTAACGGACTGAATTTTTGTCTGGTACAAAGTGGAAAAAAAAAAAAAAAGGTAATTTCTTAATCCAAATGGAGGCTCCCCCTTAAAGTCCAGAATAGATGACCACTTTATATTGGGGTTGTTAGCAACAGTCCTAGGTTGTGGATATTGTGATGAGCTTGCACTTACAATTTATTTAAGAAAAACTGGACTACATGATTATAGATGCAATGCAGTATATATCAGCAAACAGTTATCAAAGGGAAAACGACCTTTTCAAAAAGTTTGCATCCAAATGCCATACTGTTGGACGATGGTTTTTTTCCTATGCAATAAAATCAGGATTGGCTCAGCTTGTCACATATGATCTGCCAGTCATCTGGTCACCTTATAGATAATGTTTTTATGGATCTGCTGCATTGCAGGATGCATTCTCTGTTCAGATTTTACTGGAGTCAAGATAACCCTGTTGCATTATTTATTTATAAAATTTATGTTCCAAAATCTCTCAGCGATGCTGTCTGAAGCTGAGTACAATAACAGTTATTACCACAGATTTTTTATGAAATACAAAAAATAGACATACACGAATTACATGACAACACAGCTATCCATAAAATAACAACATAAATTAACTTGCTGCAATACACTTTTAAAGTATTAAAAAAGCTGTCACTTAGCATCAGTCAAATTTTGAAAAGCCTCTTGGAAATGTTTGGCTTTCAATCCTTTCTGAAATTTATTTTAATCTACCTCCTTTTTAAGGAATCTTTTAAGGAAGACTGTTCCAAAGAACTAGGCTGAGAGCAGAAAATGCCCCTTTTCGGGAACTTGACAATCGATATTTTGAGTGTTGGCATGGTTAGAACATTCTACTCTACGGAGCAATTTTGGGCCAAGCTCTTGATGGGCTTTCTAAACCACCATGACATTTACATTTAGCTCTCTGTAAGATGCAGGTTTGCTAACACTGGTGTAAAATGAGCAGTCCATGGAACTCTGTATGATTTGCAACACTCACATACATTTTAGTGGCAGACCATTATATAAGATGTTACAATAGTCAAGTGTTGAGAGTACTAGGCTTTGAAAAACTGACCTAAAGTCAGTTTTGCGCAGTATATAATGTAGACCCTGTACCATCCTCAGTTTGAAGAGGCTGTTTTCATGTTTTTTTTTTTTAATTTGAGGTTTAAAGGACAAATCTGAATCCAATAGTATCCCAAGGTTCTTCACCTCAGCTTGCAGAGGAATAAAACCTTTCCTCACTCCAGATGGTGGGTGCATTTTCCAGTGGAACATTTTGACTTCCCCAGAATATCTCAATTTAAGCTATATTCAACACCATCTTATTAGGAAAAGCCATTAACCATTATTAATGTGGAGTTGCAGAAAGCTTATTCTTGGGATAAGCAGCTTGAAATCTGTCTACCCCTTGGGTACTTGCCAGGTACTTGTGACCTGGCTTGGCCACTGTTGGAAACAGGATACGGGGCTTGAAGGACATTTGGTCTGACCCAGTATGGCAAGTTTTAGGTTCTTTGGTTCTTATGTTAAGCATCCATTCCTCGATCTTTCTCAAACAGGTATTTGTTTTCTCGTTTACATCTTTTACGATAGGTTCACTGGGAATATTGCAAAAGATTGGGTTAAATATCCGGGTGTTAAGATTGGCCCTGAGGACCGTGAGCTATTTCGCCTGGATTACAGGCCGCTTTTCACTAGCATTCAAAAAGATGTGGATCGCGGGGATCGAGGGGAATTCTCCTGGTTTGGGAGACTAGCTGTAGTTACAATGAATATCCTACCCCGCTTACGCTATTTCTTTCAGACTTTGCCAGGACTAGTTCCAGACACTTTACTGTCTCTAGGGCAGCGCAAACCTTTTTGGTTTATCTGGAGCTAGGGTAGCCCGATTTCACCTTATACCAGGATAAGTCTCGGGGTGGCCTCCAAGTCCCAAATTTTGGCTTGCTTTTTTAGTGCTTCCCAGCTCAGTGCGCTTATTCAATGGCACCTCCGAGGGGCCCCACAACCCTGGGTCAGAATAGCCTCTGCAGGCGCGGGTGACCCTCCTCTACATGTAGGGGAAGGAGAGATGTTGCAGGCTTGTCCCCCCTTCTCCCGACTGATTTTAACTGTGCGGGGGAAATGGCGGTCTAAGTTGGCTGGCGAAAAAACCACCTACTACCTAACGTCATTCCTTTTATGATAAATCCTTTACCCCAGGCGTGCATCCAAATACGATTAGGCTATGGCAAGGGAGAGAGTTATATATTTGGGAGCATTTAAGGAATGGCCAGAATCTTCTATCTGTTAAGGCTTGTGGGTTTGTGGACCCTTGGCCCGAGGTGTGAGTTGTCACCACCTGTGGGGAGGAGCCCCACAGGCCCACACCGTCGGGAGGCGAGGTCAGGCATGGCAGGGAGCTCTGGGTGAGGCTGTGGAGAGGTCCCAAGGAGTCAGGAGGAATTCCCCAGTAGACAAGCAGGCTGGAGATAATATCTGGACTGAGACCCCCCAAGGGGGAAGGCGCCAGGCAGGCTGCAGAGCGGGAAGGCTTGAGAGTGGCGTGCAGTAGGTATAGCGGAGAGACACTCCCGAGTGACGGAGCTGCGGAGTGAGGGAGGTGCAGCTGTAGTGACGAAGGCCAACCCACGGAGCAGGGAAGCCCGAGTCAGGTCTGCGAAGATGACGTATGTTGAAACCCGAGGAGCAGAGAGCACAGACAGACTCTGTATGATAGAGAAGCACAGCCCCGAGAAGCAGGAAAGTGCAGGCAGTCTTAGTAGCAAGTAAGCACGACCCCGAGAAGCGGGAAGGCGCAGACAGTCACAGTGTAGCAGGAGAACAGTGCCCCGAGGAGCGGGACAGTGCAGAGAGTCTCTTGTATAGTACGAGGACGCAGCCCCGAGGAGCGGGGAAGCACTAACAGTCCAACACAACATGCAGGCACAACCCCGAGGAGCGGAGAAGCACTAGAGTAAACTCCTGAGTGGCAAAGGTGTTCCAGGGAGCATCCCCGAGGAGCGGGGAGCCTTGCAGAGTAGGACTTTAGGAAGCACAGGGCCAGCCCGAGGAGCGGGGGAGGCCAGGAGACAAGGTCCCCGAGAGAGCACCCACTGGCCCCCGAGGAGCGGGAACCAGACAGAATCCAAAGTCCAACAGAGTCCAATAGCGTAGCCACAGGAACATGGAGCAGGAGCTAGTAGAGACATATGGAACTTGTTGCCAAGTCGGCAAGCTGAGGGCGAAGGTGGAGCTTATGTACCTTGATTCAATGACATCATCAAATAGGGACGACCCCGAGGTTCCCGCCAAAGAGGCTTCGAAGGAGGGCCCGGTGGCACGCACGCATGCCTAGGAAGGCCCAGAGACAACATGGGTGGCAGCGGCGTCTCGGCCACCAGGAGGAGCCATGGAGAACGTGGCAGTGGAGACTGACCTATGCCACGAGCAGACCCGGGGAGGGCTGGAGAACGATGCAGGATGTAAGTAAGTGCAGTCGCAGCCGTCTGCGACCGATGGGCATAACACTATCTTTTTGTGATCTACAACACATACATCACCTATCAGATAAGGATCTATTCGCTTACAACCAAATCCTTCATTTTCTCTCTACAGCCCAAATTGGGAGGGCTCTAAAACAGGGTAAATCCCTATTTGAGAACTTCTGCTCCCATGCAGACAATGTCACCAAACCTATTTCTAAAATTATGGCTCTTATTAAAGGGGTCCCTCAAGGCAAGCTTACATTTCAAATAGCATGGGAACAAGATATTGGGGAGACCCTTGAAGTTAGTGACTGGGATCAATCTTTCCTTACCACCAGCAGATGCTCGATATCTGCGGCAATAAAAGAAAATGCGTATAAAGTACTATATAGATGGTATCTCACCCCTGACAGATTGAGCAAGTTTGATGGGGGAGGCAGTACTCTTTGCTGGAAGGGCTGTGGTGCTATTGGAACTTTCTACCATCAGTGGTGGGAATGCCCGAGTATTGCTCACCACTGGGAAGCTGTTCTTGACTTTATCTTTTCAGTATTACACCGTTGAATCCCTAAGGACCCAAAAATCTGTCTGCTTAATATCTTTCCGGACCAAGCAACCAGTCCTGCGCGCAATGCTGGACTCAACAAGTAGTTTCCTCCGTTAAATGTGAAATAGCTCTGTGGTGGTGCAAGCCGGGGAAGCGTATAGTCTAGAATAGACAGGGTATACTACATGAGCAAACTCACAGCAGTCCGTAACGACAGGCTAGCACATCATAGGGAAAATTGGTCACCAAACCTAAGATGGAAATCTGAAAGTATGCCTAACTTGATAGTTAAGAAACCACGTATGTATCATCACTCTTTTCATAATACCCATGTGCTGGATTCTATCCCGATAACCGAGGGGGGAGGGGGGGTGAGGGAGGTATACATTGAAAAACAAAACTCACACACAGGTTTATGTTTACATTTTATTATTCTGTACATTGCAGAGATGGTTTGAATGTAATTTTGTTACCTTTGCACTTTTTCAATAGCCTGTTGTTCTGTTTCTTTATTGAGTGGATCAATAAAATTTCAATTATAAAAAAAAAAATAGGAACACAGGGAGATTATCTAGTGAAGTTGAAGGAGACGAGGAAAGAAATCAGGTTAGCGAAAGCTCAAGCAGAAGAAAGGATTGCTAATGAGGTAAAGCAAGGTGATATATCTGATACATATGGAAACTTTTTCCAGATATATCAGAGAGGGAGGAAGGCCATAGGTGGCAGTGAAAGACTGAAAGGAGACAAGGAGCAAGATGTAGAGAAGGATGAGGAAATAGCAGAAATACTAAACAAATACTGAAGACTGTTGCTGGTTAGCAAGAGTACAGATAGCAGTAGGTGAGATACCACCCCATTTACAGAAGGGGTGTTTGGGTGGAACTAGCAAAATTGAAAGTGGACAAGGCCATGCGGCTGAATGAAGGAGTTTCTAGAAGTGTTGGTGGGTCCATTGAAGGACCTGTTCCATAGAACTTTGGGGACTGGAGTGGTACCTCAAGATTAGAGAAAGACAGTTGTGATGCTATTTCACAAAAGTGGTAGAAGGGAAGAGGCTGGAAACTACCTGCCAATTAGCCTTACCTCGGTGGTGGGAAAATTAGTGGAGACTTTGCTGAAGGAAAGGATGGTGAACTCTTATATAATCCAGTAGGTTGCAGGATCCAAGGCAACATTTACCAGAAGAAGATTCTGTCAAGCAAACCTAAATTGATTTTTTTGACTGAATGACTAGAGAATTAGATCAAGGATGAACACGTAATATGGTTTACTTGGATTTTGGCAAGTCTTTTGATACAGTCCCACATAGGAGACTCATGAATAAAATGAGATGCCTGGGAATAGGTCCCAAAGTGGTAGAATGGATTAGTAATTGGTTGATTGACAGACGACAGTGAGCAGTGAGTAGTGGTAATTGGAACTCATTCTAAAAAGAGAAGAATGATAAGTGGTGTTCCTCAAAGATTGGTTCTGTTTAATATCTTTGTGAGTGATATTGCAGAAGGATTAGAAGATGAAAGTTTGTCTTTTTGCAGATGACACCCAAATCTGCAACAGTATGGATACACTTGAAGAAGTAAAGAGAATAAGAAGCGATCTAAGAAAGTTTGAGGAGTGGTCTAAGATTTGGAAGCTGGGAATTCAATGCCAAGACGTTCAGGGTCATGCATTGGGGGTGCTCTAATCCTAAGGAGCTGTACATGACGGGGGTGAAAGACTCACGTGCATGGATTGGGAGAGAGACTTCTAGATGATAGTGTGTTATGATCTAAAATTTATAAAGCAATGTGACAAGATAACGGCTAAGGCTAGAGGGATGCTGGGCTGCACAGAGTGAGGCATAACCAACAGGAGAATGGAAGTGAAAATATCCCTGTACTGGTTCCCAGTACTGATGTCAAAAGGATAATGATAGGATGAAAGTGGTCAAGAGGAAGGCAATCAAAATGGTGTGGGGTCTGCACTGGAAGACTTATAAGAGGAGACTGGAGGACCTAAATATGTATACCCTGAAGAAGAGGAGGGACAGGGGAGATATGATTCAGTCTCTCAAATTACTGAAAGGAAGAAATGATGTACAAAAATCAAACCTTTTTTGATGGAGAGGAAGTTGTAGAATTAGGGGTCATGATATGAAACTCCAAAGATGTAGACTCAGAAGCAATGTCAGGAAATATTTCTTCACAAAAAGGGTGGTGGATATTTGGAATGCCCTCCCCGAAGAGGTAATGAAGACAAGGACAGTAATGGAATTCAAAAGGGCAGAGGAATTCTAATTGCTAGAAGATGGAAATGAAGAAATGGGGTAACCTAAGGTAACTTTAGCTGTAACATTTCTGCATGGAGGTACCTGTATTGTGCAGCAGTTAATACCCTTAAAAGAAGACTTGAGGGGGTAACCTGGACAGAGCGGCAGTTACTAGTAGTAGGTTTGATTTGTGTGCTTCATTAATTCCATGGTGCAGCAGTTACTATCCTTAACAGAAGAAATGAGGGGGCAACCTACACAAAGCAGCAGTTAGGACTAATAACTGCCGCTCTGTGCAGGTTACACCCTTGTGTCTTCTGTTAAGGATAGTAACTGCCACACCATACAGACTAACCTAAGCAAATTGCTGGGGAGACTGAATGGACCCTTTCATGATCTGGCAAGCTGGGATCATGGATTTCCCCTACAAGAGTGACACAGGACTGCAGGGCAGGACTGGAGATGGTCTTCTGCCTAGCCAGCCCCCTTCCCCTTGGGTTGAGCCAACAAGTTCTGGAGGCTGGCAGGACTTTCCTTCTGGAGAACATCATGGTAGCAGAACAGGAAGTAGAGACACAAGCTGGCAGACAGGAGATGATATAGGCAGACAAGGTTGAAACCAAAGGCAAGGCCTAGGCTGGAGACACTGCTGGACAGGATAAGACAAGACAAGGCCTAGGCTGGGCAGGAGACAGGGACTGGACTGGACAGGACAAGACTAGACTAGGACTGGACAAGTACATGGCTAGAGCTAGAGCAAGCACACACTAAACAAGAAGGCCCAAATGGGCCACAAAGCTGGACTAGGTGTACTTAGAATGCCTAAAGGCTGCAAGGTAGAAAAGGAAGGCCAAGAAGGCCACAGAGCAAGGCAGGAAGGCCAGAAAGGCCACAGAGCAAGGGAGGACTTGCTGGGAGGTCACAGAGCAAGGCAGGAAAGCAAGGCAAGGTGGGCACATGCAAAGAATCAGAGTGACTTGATGAAGAGGCAAGGAGTGCTTGGTGAGGCTGCACTAAATAGGTTGGGAACTTCCATGTCATGTGATCAGCAAGGAGGCAGCTAGTGCGTCTGCGAGCAAGGCTCCCTGATGACCTCTCCTGGTAGCGGGGAGGGAGGGGGGCTGCCCAGCAGGCAGGATTGTGACAGACCATTTGGATTGTTTTCTGTTGTCATTTAATGTCTTACAATGTGTTTGAACACCTTTCAACACCGACATCGCTTTTGAATCTCCAGTATTTTTATGCTCCACATCCTTGGTTTGTGCAGGAGTCAGCCCCTGAGAGCCCAACAAAATGAAAGAACAATTTCCCATCGGAGCCCTGAAAGTCCCTGCAGAGTATGTGCACAGAAATTGAGACTTTATTTATATTACTTCCTGTATTGTGAATGATGAGGAACATTCTGGCACGTTTATAGTGAACTGTCAGTTTGAAAGACATTTCATGACTTTTTAACCCTATTATAAAATCAGGTCAGCGGAAGGGCTTCTGGATTTCAGAGTCAGAAGGAAAGGGAGAATATCCCAGATGTGACTGATCAGGTGAGCGAGTCGATGAAACCTAACCAGAAAGTGAACCGAGTACCCATATCAGTTAATGCTGCTCTAGTATAAAGTTTGCAGGCAGTTTATTTGCTTGCATTTATCTGTTCTTAGGCCACAGGTACAAATCATTTTTCCTCAGCACACTATCCATTTCACTGGAACAATAAACAGATGCGTATGATATTGAAAAGGAAGATTTATTATAGGGAGTAAACAGCACTGTAACTTGCGTATCCGTCAGCTCAGATCTGTCTGCCCTATGGATAAGGAAGAAACTCTAAAGAGATTGATACACCCTTATCAGATGAAAATCGCTGATGTAGTTATCTGCGACGTTTCCATTTTGGGATAAGGATCTCATTTTGTAAGTGTAGTACTTCCTAGAAGCATCGATTTTTGTATCTCTGCAGTGAAGTAATGTAGTTTGATTATTTGTCCATGTAAATTGGGAAAAATAAAGGTCAGCAGGTGACCTTTTTATTGAACTAGCTTAATACGCTGATGACTGTTTTGAGTTATACAGGACTTTGTGAAGTTATCGCAAAATGAACAAAAGATGATGTCGCCTTCGTTTATTTGTATATTCAAGCAACATCATCTTTAGCTCAGAGCTAAAGATGATGAAAAGGAATCATCTGTAATACATCTGCTATCTTTTATCTCCAGGTCCCGCACATTTTTAGATATTCTGCAAGAGCTGATGCCAAAGTCTGTAAATCAAGAATGTTGTCAAGAGTAAACATTACTCTTGTAACTAAGAGCTCAAAAGACCCTTACTCACCCTATTCTAGACAATCGTTTTTTTTACAGTTAGATATATTTTTAATGATTTTATTTATTTAATTATTTTACAAATTTGTAGCGAAACACAATGTGTTGAGACATGATAAAATGTTCAGAATTTCCAATATTCCAGCTACTAAATGTTCTTCAAAAGCACAAAGATAAAAGATAATCAAATTTGCCAGAAAACCAACTCTGAAAAGTTATTACTCTTGGAAGAAAGAGACAAACACAATTGTGTGGCTTAATGGCACACTCATTCCCAAACCAGCTCTTCAGATCGAGATTAAATTTAAGTGGGAAAAAGACTATGACCAACTATCCCCAGATAAGCCTTTGCCTGAAATTCTAGTCGGTTAAAACATGAAGAATCTCTGGTAAGCTCTGAATATCCAGATTTAATGGACAGCACTTCCCAAACCCTTCCTGGTGACAACCAGACAGGTGATTAGGGTTCCCACAACAAATATGCATGAAATCAATTTGCATATTCCAGATCTCCAATCATATATTCATTAGGGTGTGCACACTTTTTTTTGCTTTGTTTTGTTTTCTGTTTCATTTTTTAATTTTATTTAATTTATTTGAAATTAAAACAAAAAATTGAAATAAAACAAGCAATAAGAGAAAACAAAAAAATGTCAGGTCAAACACACCAGTGCAAAAAAAAGAACCCCAACCCTTCCCAGACCCTCCCTCAATGCCCTTAAGTACATAAGAATATAAGATATGCCATACTGGGTCAGACCAAGGGTCCATCAAGCCCGGTATCCTGTTTCCAACAGTGGCCAATCCAGGTCACAAGCACCCAGACATTAGATAGATCACAAGCTACTATTGTTTATCAATTACCGTAATAGCAGTTCATGAATTTTTCCTCTAGGAACTTATCCAAACCTTTTTTAAACCCAGTTACCTTAATTGCTGTAACCACATCCTCTGGCAATGAATTCCAGAGCTTAACTATGCACTGAGGGCCAGATTTTAAAAAGCATTTACATGCGTAAATCTGGGTTTTACACATGTAAATGCACTTTACTCGAGTAAGTGGGCTTTTGAAAATTGTTACAATATATGCCATTGAATCGTCCATAGGATTTATTCGCATAAGTGCACTTTACGTGAGTAAATGGCTTTTGAAAATTGCTACAATAGTAGTTACATTTATGCGCGTAACTCCTTTGAAAATTACCCCCTGAGTGAAAAAGAATTTTCTTCAATTTGTTTTAAATGAGCTATTTGCTTATTTCATAAAGTGCCCCCTGGTAAATAACTGATTTACATTTAACTTGTTAAAATCCTTTCATGATTTTGTAGACTTCTGTCATATCCCCCCTCAGTCGTCTCTTCTCCAAGCTGAACAGCCCTAACCTCTTCAGCCTTTCCTCATAGTGGAGCTGTTCCATTCCCTTTATCATTTTGGTAGCCCTTCTCTGTACCTTCTCCATCGCAATTATATCTTTTTTGAGATGCGGCGACCAGAATTGTACACAGAATTCAAGGTGCGGTCTCACCATGGAGCGATACAGAGGCATTATGACATTTTCTGTATTATTAACCATTCCCTTCCTAATATATTCCTAACATTCGGGCGGATTTTAAATGCCCTGTGCGCGCTGGCGCACCTATTTTGCATAGGCCGCTGGCGCGTGCAAGTCCCGGGGCTTTCTAAAAGGGGCGTGTCGGGGGCGCGTCTAAAATGACGCGGCGTTTCGGGGGCGTGATGCGGCATTGTGGGGCGGGGCCGGGGGTGTGGCGCCGGCCCGGGGGCGTGGTCGAGGCCTCCGGACTAGCCCCCAGGTCGGGTGATCGCGCGCCAGCAGCCCGCTGGTGCACGTAGATTTACGTCTGCTTTTAGCAGGCGTAAATCGTGGAACAAAGGTAAGGGGGGTGGGTTAGGTAGGGGAAGGGAGGGGAAGGTGGGGGGAGGGCGAAGGAAAGTTCCCTCCGAGGCCGCTCCAAAATCGGAGCGGCCTCGGAGGGAACAGGCAGCACGCGCTGGGCTCGGCGCGCACAAGTTGCACAAATGTGCACCCCCTTGCGCGCACCGACCCCGGATTTTATAAGATACGCATGGCTACGCGCGTATCTTATAAAATCCAGCGTACTTTTGTTTGCGCCTGCTGCGCGAACAAAAGTACGCGATTGTGCAAATTTAGAAAATCTACCCCATTCTGTTTGCTTTTTTGATCGCCACAGCACACTGAGCTGACGATTTCAATGTATTATTCACTATGACGCTTAGATCTCTTTCCTAAGTGGTAACTCCTAAGATAGAGCCTAATATTGTGTAACTACAGCAAAGGTTATTTTTCCCTATATGCATCACTTTGCACTTGTCCACATTAAATTTCATCTGCCATTTGGAAGCTCAATCTTCCAGTCTTGCAAGGTCCTCATGCAATTTATCACAATCCACTTGAGATTTAACTACTCTGCATAATTTTGTGTCATCCACAAATTTGATCACCTCACTCATCGTACCCCTTTCCATATCATTTATATATATATTAAAAAGCACTGGTCCAAGTACAGATCCCTGAGGCACTCCACTGTTTACCTTTTTCCACTGTGAAAACAGACCATTTAATCCTACTCTCTGGTTCCTATCTTTTAAACAGCTTGCAATCCACAAAAGAACATCGCCTCCTATCCCATAAATTTTTAGTTTTCTTATAAGCATCTCATGCGGGACTTTGTCAAATGCTTTCTGGAAATCCAAATACACCACATCTACCGGTTCACCTTTGTCCACATGTTTATTCACTCCTTCAAAAAAAGTAGGAGATTTGTGAAGCAAGACTTCCCTTGGGTAAATCAATTTGGCTGTGTCCCATCAAACCATGTTTATTTAAATGTTTTGTGATTTTATTCTTTATAACAGCTTCCATGACTTTTCCTGGCACTGAAGTCAGGCTCTCACCGGTCTATAGTTTCCTGGATCAGCCCTAGATCCCTTTTCAAATATAGGGGTTACCTTCCAGTCTTCAGGTACATTAGATGATTTTAATGATAGGTTAGAAATTAATTGAAATAGGTCTGAAATTTCATTTTTTAATTCTTTCAGAACCTTGGGGTGAATACCATCTGGTCTAGGTGATTTACTACACTTCAGTTTGTCAATCAGGCCTACCACATCTTTCAAGTTTACTGTGATTTGGCTCAGCTCATCTGAATTCTCATCCATGAAACCTTTCTCCAGAACTGGTATCTCTCCAACATTGTCTTCCGTAATCACCGAAGCAAAGAAATCGTTTAATCTTTCTGCAATGGCCTTATCTTCTGTAAGTGCCCCTTTAACCCCCTTGATCATCCAACAGTCCAGCTGACTCACTTGCAGGCTTTCTGGATCTGCTTACCACAGTTCTTCTTTTTTCATGGGGCAGAAGCGATTCTTCCCACAGGTGTTTCAGTAGTGAAAGTTGTCGGCAGACTGAGCTGAGTGCCATTTTCTCATGTGGAAGAAACTGACCACAGCACCAGCCTCAGTCTATTGATGTCATTTAAATCAATGTAAATAAATACATTTACAGTTGTAACACCAGAGGGGCAGAAGTGACCAGGGATTGCTCCTTCCCTGTGAAGAAAGAAGACTTGGATTAAGCAGAACAGAGATTTTGGTGAAGGAGGGGGGATGGGTGGTACTCAAGGAAGAGCTTGGGATGAGTTTGTGCGGTTTTTTTGTTTTGTTGGTTTTTTTGCAGTGCGAGTGACTCAACATTATTTTTTATATCTTTATTTTAATTTTTCCAATATGCAACCAAAACATGAAACATCATAGAATCTGCAGATAATACATCAACTCCCCCCCTCTTCGCCCATCCCTAGTCCCTGTCCTCTAGCTGGTCGTCGTCGACATGGGGAGTTCTCATCACAGTATCCTTCATTGGACGTGGCACATACAGGTATCAAATAGTCTACTCCTTGCTTTGGCATTTAAGGAATTTACATACGCATGCCATTTGTCGAGGAACTCTCTGTACTTTGCAGGAGATGACTTCTTAGCAGAGATATGTTTAAAGACTGCCATATGATGTAGTTTCAATTTCCAAGAGGTCACAGATGGGATGTCTTCTTTGATCCACAGTTCCAGAATCGACTTTTTCGCTAACCAGAAGGCTTTTTTGTAGAAATTCCCGTTGGCTTTCCATGATCATGGAAGTCAGTTCGTCCATTATCTCAAATAAATAGAAGTGTGCTCTTTGTGGTAAAGATGTTTGTAAGAGTCCACTAAGAAAAACCAAAATAGCATGCCAGAACTGATGAATATGACTGCATCCCCAGAATTGATGGAAAAGGGTTCCAGCCTCTGTCTTACATTTAATACAGTGATCATTATTTGCGAGTTTAACCCTATAGGCCCACACTTTAGAAACATATAATCGTCTAAGAAATTTAAACTGTGTTTCCTTTAATAAGACATTTTCTAAAAATGTCTTAATACCTGCGAAGCAGTTTCCCAATACCCCACTCATGAGAGGAGTGTCCATTTCCTGATTCCATCACTCTACCAGCCCTACCAACTGGCCAGTAACCTTAATTCCCTGTAATGCCTTAATCAGAGATGCACATATCATTTTTTGTCCTTTTGGGATGAAAAAAAATGTTATGAAAATTGGAGAATTAAGTGAGCTAGACCTTAGGAGAAGGTCACGCTCAATAAAATGGAGTGTTTGTAAATACGCGTAAAACTCCTTATGTGATAGTCCACTTTCCAGCCTAAAAGCTTCAAACATGTGTACCTTTCCCATCTCGATGTGTATGAATTGGTGTAAATACTCCAATCCCTTAACTGCCCAATCTTTAAATTTCAGGTTTCCTAATCCTGGCGAGAATCTAGGACTCCTATTATACAGATAAATGGTGATACCTCTCAGGAGATCCCAAGTCTGCTGCAGAGCCCTCGTCAAGCCGCCTTACAGTTTGTATTAAGCGGGTTATAGGAAAACTTTCTTGACAAAATATTTCCCGGAACGTGCATTAGATTCTGGAATTTTAAAGGGTCGCAACAGGCTTGCAGAAAACTAACAGGAGAGTATATCTCGGACCCTAACAGCCAATCCTGGACATGTCGAAGAAGAAACGCAAAGTTATAGTCCTGTATGTTGGGGCAGTCCATTCCCCCATTTCCCCATGGGGGTTGCAAAGCAGGCAATGCTATCTGAGCCCGTTTCCCTTGCCAGAGAAAGGTGCTCAATCTCCTCTCTAATTCCTTCAAGTGTATTTTTTTGAGTCATATAGGCAACATTTGAAGGACATATAACCAACGTGGGAGCTCCATCATCTTGAATAATTGTATTCTGCCTCCTAAAGAAAGAGGTAATGCCTGCCAGATATCTAATCTCTCCTTAGTTTTAGCAAGTAGGGGTAAAATATTGCAGTTATACATATGTTCTATATTTATTGATATTTTAATACCCAGATATTTAATCTCCTTGTCAACCCAACGTAATGGAAAGGGTCCCAGCCATTGGTTTTTGAGGGAGTCTGTGACATCCAAGGCCTCAGATTTATCGAGGTTTATTTTGAGACCCTAGAAATACCAAATTATCTCTGGAGGGCCATCACCTTCGGCAGAGAGTTTATTGGATCGGTTAAGAAAACCAGTACGTCGTCTGCAAAAGCAGCAATATTAAAAGTCTCCTGCTGGGCCTCAAAGCCCCTTATCTCCGGAGCTGCAGCGATCTTCCTGAGTAAGGGATCTAGAGACAGAATATATAACAGGGGGGGGAAGCAGGCAACCTTGTCAAGTCCCACATTTCAGTTCAAAACTGAGATATGTCTCCATTTGCCAGGAGGTGGGAGCCTGGTATAACAGAGAAATATTACGTATTATTTCGCCTCCAAACCCATACCGTCGTAAGGCTGAAAAAAGATAGTTCCATGCCACTCAACCGAACGCCTTTTCTGCGTCAAATCCTACCACCATTACTAGCTTCCCTAATAACACTGTGTCATTACCGTCCATAGACGTACAATATGCTTGCAAGACGATCTGCCCTTGACAAAACCTGCTTGGTCTAAAGAGATCAAAGAGGGCAGGATCTCATGCAGTCTAGTGGCTATAATCTTAGCAAACAATTTGATATCAAAATTTAATAGGGAAATGGATCGATATGAGGTTGCTTGCAGGGGATCCTTCCCCCCCCTTGGGAGAAACCATTATATATGCTAGTTTCGCTTCCTTCGGGAAAGCGCCCCTGTTTAGTGCTGCTAAAAAATATTCCCAAGGATCCTCTCCCAATTCCTTGTACATAATTTTATAGTAATCCACATTAAACCCATCGGGTCCTGGGGCTTTATGAGTGGGGCTGCTCCTAATTCCATCGGAGATCTCCTGTATTCCAATTGGCCTATTTAGCCACTCCAGCTGCTGCGTGGAGATTTGTGGTAGTGACAACCCTTGGAAAAATTTCTGTTCTTGAATAGCTGCCTCATCAGATACTTTGGCACTGTATAATTTCTCATAAAAGGCCCGAAAAACTTTGCATATTTCTGCTGCCGAGGTATGTCTTATCCCCCCTTTATCCTTAAGGGCTTCAATAAAAATTTGCCCCTTTTGAGCTTTAACTAGGGTGGCCAGTAGCTTTCCCGCTTTGTTTCCAAAATGGTACAACTGATGAGAGGCACAGAGCAATTGCTTCTCTGTTTCTTGGTGTATGTAACTGTTTAGGGAACAGAGCACTTCTCTATAGGTCTTTTTGTTGATCTCTGATGGGTTCCTGATTAGTTTGACTTTTTCCCTGCACAGTTCTCTCTCCAGTTCTAAAATGCGCCGATTAAGTAATTTAGATTTCCTGACCATATAATCTGTTATTTCTCCCCGCATCACTGATTTACCTGCTTCCCAAAATAATAATGGAGCAGGTTTATGTTGGATATTATTTGTTACATAACCAGCCCATTTTTCTTGGAAATCCCGATCTCTGGCTAGATGTGTAGGGAACCTCCACCTATTTGGACCATCTTTCGTCGCCCCCCACTTTACCTCAACCCATATAAAGGAATGGTTGGAGAATTCAGGCGACCCTATCTCTGCCCTGTGCACCTGTGCCATACTCCCCGTCGATATCAGAATATAATCTATCCTAGACATGGTCATATGGGCTCAGGAAATGTGAGTGTAGTCTAATTCCTCCGGGTGGAGAGTCCTCCATATATCCAGCAGCTGTAGGTGTTTACATAGTAAGGAAATTCCCTTGGTTTTTTCCCAAAGCTGGTATGGCTTCTCGAGAGGATCTATCCAAGATAGGGTCTACCACGCAGTTGAAATCACCCGCTACCATCATTGGACCTTGCGCTACTGTTAGAAGATCCTTCATTAATATTGTGAAAAACGTGTGGGAATACACATTGGGGGCATATACGCTGCAGATAGTAATAAGGCGCCCACAGATTTTCCCAACCACAATAATATACCTCCCCATAAGGTCCTTAGTGGTGGAAATCCATTCCCAAGCTACTTTCTTCCCAATAAGTATCACCACACCCCCCTTTCTGTTTACCACTGAAGAGGAGTAGACCTTCTCAACCCAGTCTTTTTTTATTTATTTTTTATTTATTTAAGTTTTTTATATACCGGCATTCAAGACTGGTAGTCCCATCATGCTGGTTCACATAGAACAAGGGTGCAAATTAAAATAAAACATAAACCATAGTGCGGAAAAGCAGTTAACATATAACAGGGATGATGGAACTTGGCGTAGGAAAAAGAAAGGAACATAAATAACAGTAAAATTGAAGAAGATGGGTTTTGAATGTTATGAGTTAAATCGCATTGGTGTTAGGGAAAGCCTGCTTGAACAGCCAGGTCTTAAGACTTTTCTTGAAGGTTGAAAGGCTTGCAGTGTTCAAAAACATTTAAATGAGTCTCCTGAACACATGCAACCTGTGCTTTATGTCTGCGTAAAGAGGTAAGCAATTTCGCATGCTTTACCGGTGAACCAATCCCTGCCACATTGCAGGAGATCAAACGAACATTTTCAGCCATATTTGATCCAGTATATTATTTGGAGCTGTGTAAGGCATAGCCCTTTACATGCTGTTGTGTTCCATTCCCCCAGCCTAGGAATCAAATAACCATTGTCTCCCTCCTACCTTCATTACTGTGTTTAGACAGATAACTTCCCTGACTACGTTTTATGTTACCGTAGAGCCCTGGCTCTCTTCCCACCCCCCTCCCAGCAGACAAAAATCCCTTCCCACAAAACATAAGGCCTCTAATAAAAAGAGGCATGAAGACCACATATCAATCCGTACCAGTTCCCCCTCCTTGGCTTAGCATATACATTGAAATATTTAAATTGTATTAACAGCATCTCTCCTGGGCCATGTGTTTATTTATTTATTTATGAGCTTTTATATACCGGCATTCGTAGGACACATCATGTCGATTTACAAGTAACTTAGGAGAAGGAAAATTACAATGAATGGGGAAAGGGGGCTGGCTATAGAGGGTGAGAGGGGGAAGGGCGAGTAACCTGGCTAGGAGAGGGAGGGAGGAACGAGAATAAGAAGAGAGGAAGAAGGGTAACCAAGTTAAATTACTAAACTCAAAATTAGAATCAAATTAGAATCAAAATTAGCCATCAACCTTTACTGTTGCAGTCCCAGTCGTGGCAGCCATGACTAGGCCCTTACCTCCTTGGTCCCGGCTCGTCTCCGAGGCTCTGCGGCCTGTTTCGCGGCATCCCCGCGGGGGGGGGACGACACACCGCCAAGAAGCCCTGCCTGGACGCCTTCTCCCTAGGCGCATGCAAGCCGCGCTTATGAAGGCCATTTCCCGCCACTGAAAGCTCTGCCCTATCTGCAACGTCAGACGCCGCGGCCTATGTAAGGCCGCGGCGGAACCCAGGACTTTGCCTTGCAACGGCGTTCCTTGCGGTTCTCTGTTGCGCTGTGCCCCGGAGTGTGCTATTGCGTTAGCAACTCCGTTCCTGCCTGAGACTTGTTACTCTCCGTGCTCAAGTCTTGCTTCCGTCTGGCTTGCTTGTAGTAACCTGTTCTGCTTCAGTTCCAGCTCGGTTCCAGTAGGCAGTCCTGCTTCAGCTCCTGCCTGGTTCCAGTAGCCAGTCCTGCTTCAGCTCCTGCCTGGTTCCAGTAGCCAGTCCTGCTTCAGCTCCTGTCTGGTTCCAGTAGCCAGTCCTGCTTCAGCTCCTGCCTGGTTCCAGTAGCCAGTCCTGCTTCAGCTCCTGCCTGGTTCCAGTAGCCAGTCCTGCTTCAGCTCCTGCCTGGTTCCAGTAGCCAGTCCTGCTTCAGCTCCTGTCTGGTTCCAGTAGCCAGCCCTGTTTCAGCTCCTGCCTGGTTCCAGTAGGCAGTCCTGCTTCAGCTCCTGTCTGGCTCCAGCAGCCAGTCCTGCTTCAGCTCCTGTCTGGTTCCAGTAGCCAGCCCTGCTTCAGTTCCTGCCTGGTTCCAGTAGCCAGCCCTGTTTCAGCTCCTGCCTGGTTCCAGTAGCCAGTCCTGCTTCAGCTCCTGTCTGGTTCCAGTAGCCAGCCCTGTTTCAGCTCCTGCCTGGTTCCAGTAGGCAGTCCTGCTTCAGCTCCTGTCTGGCTCCAGCAGCCAGTCCTGCTTCAGCTCCTGTCTGGTTCCAGTAGCCAGTCCTGCTTCAGCTCCTGTCTGGTTCCAGTGGCCAGTTCTGCTTCAGCTCTTGTCTGGTTTCCGTAGCCAGTCCTGCTTCAGCTCTTGTCTGGCTCCAGCAACCAGCCCTGCTTCAGCTCCTGTCTGGTTCCCGTAGTCAATCCCGCTTCAGCTCCTGTCTGGTTCCAGTAGCCAGTCCCACTTCAGTTCCTGTCTAGTTCCAGTAGCCAGTCCTGCTTCAGCTCCTGTCTGGTTCCAGTAGCCAGTCCTGCTTCAGCTCCTGTCTGGCTCCAGTAGCCAGTTCTGCTTCTACTCCTGTCTGGTTCCAGTAGCCAGTCCCGCTGCAGCTTATGTTTGCTCCAGTTCCAGCCTGCTTCAGTACCTGCCTGACTCCTGATCCCTGCCTGCCTGCTCCAGCTTCCGTGATCTCCTAAGTCCCAGTGGCCGGGCTTCTACGGGCTCCTCCCGGGGGAGTGCCAGCTTCCAGGGTGAATCACCTAAGTCCCAGCGGCTGGGCTCCTACGGGCTCCTCCCGGGGAAGTACCGGCTTCCAGGGTGAAGCTCACGTCCAGCTCCTGCCTGGTATCAGCCTCCCGACCTGTCACTCTCCAGAGACTATAGTACACCTCTTCCCAGTCTCTCACAGGTCGGCCCAAGGGTCCACTAAACAGTTCACTCACAACATTTACTTTCTGAAAGGACGATAATAAATATCCAACCTGTTCCTTAACTAACCAGATACCCTTATACGAGGAGTACGCAGCTCTGCCAACTTAATACAGATAGACAAGTGTAATTTTGGGAATCCAAGAATTGTTGGGCGCTAGATGCTGTTTCAAATGTGCGCTCTGTTCCTTTGTGCTCCAACCGTAGTTTCGCCGGGTATTATAGTGTGAACTTGATGTGTCTTTTAAACAGATTGGCCCAGATCCCGGAGTATTCCCTCCTTTTTGCTGACACTATGGCCAAAAAGTCCTGGAATATGAAGATTTTAGAGCTTTCAGACTCCAGTGTAGCTTGTTTTCTGTAAGCTTGCAAGATTAGCATTTTATGGGCATAATTCAGAAAACGGGTGATGACAATTCTGAGTCTGGAATTTCCTGGTAGACGCGCCCCCAGTCTATGAGCCCGTTCAACGTTACACTGACCTCGGAGGTTCTGGAGCCCCAATTCATCCAGTAGCCAGCCCTCCAGTAGTGAGTGAAGGTCACGATCAGTGACGGACTGGGGGAGTCCCACGAACCGCAAGTTGTTTCTGCGTGACCTATTTTCTAGGTCTTCTACCTTCGCTTTCAATGCCCTTACTTGTGGTTCCAGTGCTCCATGTTGTTGCTGCAGGGCCTGCGTGTCTGTTTCCAGGCCTACAATCCTGGTCTGCGTATCTTCCACCTGTTTTTTAATTTCAGTCAAAGTTTCGTTTCCCGCAGATATTTGCTGCGAGATAGCTTGGAAGCGGGTGTCCAAGGCCAGCACGACCACCTGGGTGACTTCCTCGACCAGCGCGCCATTGCTACAGCTCCTGGGCCGACTCGGCTCGGCGGCCCATCAGCCATATTAGAATCTGCCATCTTCCCCAGGAGCTTCTTCTCATGCTGCGGCTTGCTAGACATATCGCCGCTTCCTTGCCAGAGTTCGTCGCGATATCTTTGGGAAGCCACTAGTGTAGAGGAGCACGACCCAAAGCACCTGAAAATCAGCTAAAAACATCTCGTTTTGGAGGGGGCACCGGGAGTGGGTTAGGAGAGCATCCTACCCGCACATCGGATCACATGATCTCCTCAACTCAACATTTTTTAACTTCATGAACAGTCCTCATATAAGTGGTACTTAAATTGTATATAGTTTTTTGTAATTAGCCTATCTATTACCGTTTAAAGTTAATGGTTTTTAATTCAATACCTTCTGCACTTTTTAATTACTCTCTCCCCCTTCCCCTCCCTGTTGATTGTATTTTCAGTCTTCAGTTACAATGTAAACCGGTATGATGTTTGCAAACTAATGCCGGTATATAACAGTCGTAAATAAATTTTTTATATGAAACAAACAAAATTGTGTTTATTTTTCTTTCATTTTGTTTTAAAAATGAAATTAAATAAAGAGGAAATTTCATTTAGATGTCCTGTTTTGTTTCCAGTGAATGTACATCCATAATATTAATTGTGGATATCCAGAAAACCTAAATGTCAAAGAGATCACCAGAACAAGCTTGGGAATCCCTATTATAGGATTTACTCAGTCCCAAGGAGAGTTGCAAAGATCTGCCTGGAGTATCTTCAAACTGTCCAACATATGAAAACTTAGACAATGATTTGATCCATATGCCTGCTCCTGTGAATATATCTGTCGTCTATTGAAACAAATACTGATTGGTTTCCCGTGCTTTCAGGAGTTCCACAGGGATTCTGTCTTTTGGCTTCCCTATTTAATGTATATATGAGCCTATTATGTGCACTGTTACAGGAATTAAAGATTGTCTTTAAAATGTATGCAGATGACATCCAACTATTATTCCCAGACTCTAAAAACTTAGCAGAGACATACAATTTTGTCCATCATACTTTAAACACCATCAAGAAATGGAGGAACAGTAATGGATAAACGATTACCTGCATGGTTAAAAGGGGAGGTGAAAGAAGCTATTTTAGCCAAAAGATCTTCATTCAAAAATTGGAAGAAGGATCCAACAGAAGAAAATAGGATAATGCATAAGCATTGGCAAGTTAAATGTAAGACACTGATAAGACAGGCTAAGAGAGAATTTGAAAAGAAGTGGGCCACAGAGGCAAAAACTCACAGTAAAAACTTTTAAAAATATATCCGAAGCAGAAAGCCTGTGAGAGAGTCAGTTGGACCGTAAGATGATCGAGGGGTTAAAGGGGCACTTAGAAAAGATAAGGCAATCGCAGAAAGATTAAATGATTTCTTTGCTTCGGTATTTACTGAAGAGGATGTTGGGGAGGTACCCATACCAGAGAAGGTTTTCATGGGTAATGATTCAGATGGACTGAACTAAATCATGGTGAACCTAGAAGATGTGGTAGGCCTGATTGACAAACTGAAGAGTAGTAAATCACCTGGACCGGATGGTATACACCCCAGAGTTCTGAAGGAACTAAAAAATGAAATTTCAGACCTATTAGTAAAAATTTGTAACCTATCATTAAAATCATCCATTGTACCTGAAGACTGGAGGATAGCTAATGTAACCCCAATATTTAAAAAGGGCTCCTGGGACGATCTGGGAATCTACAGACTGGTTAGCCTGATTTCAGTGCCAGGAAAAATAGTGGAAAGTGTTCTAAATATCAAAATCACAGAACATATAAAAAGACATGGTTTAATGGAACAAAGTCAGCATGGCTTTACCCAAGGCAAGTCTTGCCTCACAAATCTTCACTTTTTTGAAGGAGTTAATTAACATGTGGATAAAGGTGAACCAGTAGATGTAGTGTACTTGGATTTTCAGAAGGTGTTTGACAAAGTTTCTCATGAGAGGCTTCTAGGAAAAGTAAAAAGTCATAGGATAGGTGGCGATGTCCTTTTCTGGATTACAAACTGGCTAAAAGACAGGCAACAGAGTAGGATTAAATGCACAATTTTCTCAGTGGAAGGGAGTGGGCAGTGGAGTGCCTCAGCGATCTGTATCGGGACCCTTACTTTTCAATATATTTATAAATGATCTGGAAAGAAATAAGACGAGTGAGGTAATCAAATTTGCAGATAATACAAAATTGTTCAGAGTAGTTAAATCACAAGCAGATTGTGATAAATTGCAGGAAGATCTTGTGAGACTGGAAAATTGAGCATCCAAATGGCAGATTAAATTTAATGTGGATAAGTGCAAGGTGATGCATATAGGGAAAAATAGCCCATGCTATAGTTATACAATGTTAGGTTCCATATTAGGTGCTACCAACCAAGAAAGAGATCTAGGCGTCATAGTGGATAACACATTGAAATCGTCGGCTCAGTGTGCTGCAGCAGTCAAAAAAGCAAACAGAATGTTAGGAATTATTAGAAAGGGAATGATGAATAAAACGGAAAATGTCATAATGCCTCTATATCGCTCCATGGTGAGACTGCACCTTGAATACTGTGTACAATTCTGGTCGCCGCATCTCAAAAAAGATATAGTTGCGATGGAGAAGGTACAGAGAAAGGCGACCAAAATGATAAGGGGAATGGAGCAGCTCCCCTATGAGGAAAGACTAAAGGGGTTAGGATGTTTCAGCTTGGAGAAGAGACGGCTGAGGGGTGGGATATGATAGAGGTGTTTAAAATCATGAGAGGTCTAGAACGGATAGATGTGAATCGGTTATTTACCCTTTCAGATAATAGAAAGACTAGTTAGCATGTGAAGTTAGCATGTGGCACATTTAAAACTAATCGGAGAAAGTTCTTTTTCACTCAACGCACAATTAAACTCTGGAATTTGTTGCCAGAGGATGTGGTTAGTGCAGTTAGTATAGCTGTGTTTAAAAAAGGATTGGATAAGTTCTTGGAGGAGAAGTCCATTACCTGCTATTAAGTTCGCTTAGAGAATAGCCACTGCCATTAGCAATGGTAACATGGAATAGACTTAGTTTTTGGGTACTTGCCAGGTTCTTATGACCTGAATTGGCCACTGTTGGAAACAGGATGCTGGGCTTGATGGACCCTTGGTCTGACCCAGTATGGCATGTTCTTATGGCCTTTTGTTAAACCTAAATAAGACTGAGGCCAAAATGATTCCTCATAATAAAACTGATCTTAATGTCCCCTAGTTGACCATAGCTGGGAATGATTTTCAATGTGTTATTCAAGATTTTGTTCTTTCTGTGCTCGATTATTGCAATGCTTCATATTTGGGCCTACCTAAGTGTCATCCGGTAGTCTTACAACTACTGATAAATGCAGCAGCATGACTGATAATATGATCCTTACGGGATCATATTACCCCCATCTTGAAAACCTTACACTGGCTTCCCATTGAAAAGAAAATTAACTTTAAAATCTTAACACTGATGTTTCGAGCAATTCATGAGGGATGCCCTGCATATCTTACAGAAATACTAAAATGGTACCGCCCAACAAGAGCCTTACAATCTGAGGAATTATGCTTACTTGTTGAACATGATAAGATACAAGTTTGTGTAAAGAAAACCTGTCGTTGTGCATTTTCTAAAGCAGCACCAAGTCTATGGAACAGACTTTCTCAAATTCGTAAGCGCGATGACTATAAAAGCTTTAGAATATACTTACAGACGCATTTTTTTTCCAAGAGGTATTTGCTACCTGCAGCTGAATCCTCACTTGATTTTGGCTAATTAAGAACTTTTATTAAATTATTTATCATCCAACTGTAGCAGACAAACCGTGCTAGGCGGTTTTCTTTCATGAGTATAATGATTTTTTAACTGTTCCTGTTGTGTCGGCTTATGTTTATTTATACTGATTTATTGTTTAGGTTTCAATGCCTGGAATCCGCCTACAACAGGTCCTGGTAATAGGAAGATTGCAAACTATTATAAATAAATAAAAGTAAATAAGGAACACTTCACTGGCACATTCCATTACTCCCCTTCACTGGGCCGATTCTGTAAACATGCAAATACATGTTGATGAGCCTGTTAATCATTCACCCAGTATTAAAAAAATAAAATGTGCGGCCAATTCGCACATTTTATGCTCATAAATTAACCTCTGCCCAAGGGCAGGCCTTATTTTATAAGCAGCCCGGAAAAGTGTCCAGAAAAGCAGAAAATACTGCTTTTCTGTACTCCCTCCGATTTAATATCCTAGCGATATTAAGTTGGAGGAAGCAAAAATGTAAAAAAAAAATATATATATATATGCCGGCCGGTCCGGTTAGGAGAATGGACGCTCAGTTTTACTGGTGTCCGTTTTTCCTAACCGATCGCCGTCAGTGGGTTCGGAAAATCCACGCTCGTAAAATTGAGCGTCGGTTTCCTGAAGCCGCTGACAGAGCCACCTCTCCTGGGACAAGGAGGCACTAGGGGGCGCGTAATCGTCCCTAGCGCCTCCTTATAGCGCCACCCCCTCATTTAAATATAGGATCACGGGCCCAGGAGAAGGTGGCTGGGCGGGCGTTGGGAGAGAGCGCCCGTTCTCCGGCGATCCTTCCTGAATCAGCCTGATTGTGAGGTCAAGATGCGGACAGATACAGTTATCCCGATAACTTGTCCCGGGTACTCGGTGAGATAAACATCCCCCTGAATATTCCCAATTAAAATTATTCAGCTAACTGTAACCTGTTAACTTCTAACGGGATATTTTATGAATTGCTGGTTAGGCTGGATAGCTTTGGCCTTAAATGGTTACATTCAAAAGGAATATTGCTGGTTATGCGCTGAGCGGCGGTTTAAAAAAAAAAAAAAAATGGTTGTTGTGGAGCTATTGGCCCTTTCACTGGGCCATTCACCTGAACTCCAAATGTTGGGTCCTGCTGGACCGAGCCTACAACCCTATCCTACTCCCCCCCCAAAAAAACCTCCAACTTATAAAAAGTAAAATTTAAGGACCAGTGCCTGCCTCCCCTTCCGCTTGCCTGCTTCTGCTCCCTGAGGCCCTCTCCCTCAACCCCAGCCCTAGCTCTCCCGATACCTTAAATCAGTGAGATCTTTAGCCCAGATCGAGGCAGCAGTCTGCGAACCCGGCCTGGCGTTCCTTGCCTTGCTTGGGGGAGCTGCGCTGGAAGTGTTCACTTCGCCGCATGTGATTCTATTGAATTGGGGAGGCGATTAATAAGTTTTAATGAAAATAAATAACATGGGGTTCAGGTGTTTACACAACTGGATCAATCTGTACTACACTCGGGATTCCCCCACAACCTTCAGTGGACAACTAACGTTCCGATTTTCAGGCAAATCAGCATGGTGGTTGTATTGTTGCAACATATATATGGGTAGATTGACAGGCTTATCGTTAACATTAAGTCCTCTGCACTGACCAATGCGCCTAAAAAAAGGCTGAATATCTGTAGACGTTTAATCATTGCCCTTTTTTTACATAATAATATTCACACATATAGTGCATTGGTGCCAAAAAAAGCACTTGTTAAATCATGCATGTGTAGTACCCTAGTGCATAAAATAGGCCCAGTGTGAACTGCTGGTTTAAGCTGTGGCTGAGAGGCTTGCAAGGCCCTGGAAACTTGAGACAGACAATCGGCAAGTTTTAAAATCTTTGATGCTGCGCAGGAGGATGTGCCGTTGAAAGCACAGTGATGAGAAAGCACTTTCCTCTGCAAACAAACCCTGGGATCCCGGGCTTCATATTTTCCATTCTTTGGCACGTGACGTGCAGCTAGTCTCTGCCACGCAGGAACTCTGCCTGAACTCCATGCATTTGGCAAGCACACGCCATTGCAAAATTCTGTGGCCTTCCGGGAGCCCCGCCCTTGCTGGGATACAGCTGGAATAGGAAGACTTCATCTTCCTCCTCTAGGAAAGAATCAATATTAAGAACTGGGCCTTTATTAAAAAAAAAAAAAAAAAAAAAAAAAAGGACTTTTCCCCATTCTGTACCTGTAGAAGGTATTTTTTGATACAAGGTCCCGACTGAGTGTCGCTTACTGTTTGTGCATGCTTTTAAAGATAAGGGAGGAGTTTCTTCTACTTATTGCTAATTTTATCTTTATTTTATGTATTTACAAATTTCGCAACTTCTAATACAGCGAGGAGCACATAACAGCATAATCAAAAAAGAAATTTCAGATCCATTACAATTAATTTGTGACCTATCATTAAAATTATCGGTTGAACCTGAAGACTGGAAGGTGGTCAATATAACGCTGGGGTGATCTGGGAAACTATAGACCAGTGAGCCTAACTTCAGTGCAGGGAAAAATCATGGAAGCTGTTATAAAGAATAAAATCACAAAACATTTAGATAGACATGGTTTAATGGGGCACAACCAATATGGATTTACCCAAGGGAAGTCTCGCCTCACAAATCTGCTTCTTTTTGAAGGGGTTAATAAACATGTGGATAAATGTGAACCGGTAGATGTAGTATATTTGGATTTTCAGAAGGCGTTTGACAAAGTCCCTCATGAGAGGCTTCTAAGAAAAGTAAAAAGTCATGGGAAAGGAGGCGATGTCCTTTCGTGGATTACAAACTGGTTAAAAGACAGGAAACAGAGAGTAGGATTAAATGGTCAATTTTCTCAGTGGAAAAGGGTAAACAGTGGAGTGCCTCAGGGATCTGTACTTGGACTGGTACTTTTCAATATATTTATAAATGATCTGGAAAGAGGTACGACGAGTGAGGTTATCAAATTTGCGGATGACACAAAATTATGCAGAGTAGTTAAATCTCAAGCAGATTGTGATAAACCTCAGGAGGACCTTGCGAGGCTGGAAGATTGGGCATCCAAATGGCAGATGAAATTTAATGTGGACAAGTTCAAGGTGATGCATATAGGGAAAAATAATCCTTCCTACAGTTACACGATTTTAGGTTCCATATTAGGAGTTAACATCCAGGAAAGAGATCTAGGCATCATAGTGGATAATACTTTGAAATTGTCAACTCGGTGTGCTGCGGCAGTCAAAAAAGCAAGCAGAATGTTGGGAATTATTAGAAAGGGAATGGTGAATAAAATGGAAAATGTCATAATGCCTCTGTATCACTCCATGGTGAGACCGCACCTGGAAGACTGTGTACAATTCTGGTCGCCACATCTCAAAAATGTTATGGTTGTACTGGAAAAGTACAGAGAAGGGCGACCATAATGATAAAGGACATGGAACGGCTGCCCTATGAGGAAAGGCTGAAGAGGTTAGGGCTATTCAGCGTGGAGAAAAGACGGCTGAGGGAGGATATGATAGACGTCTACAGAATCATGAAAGGATTTAAACAGGTAAATGTAAATTGGTTATTTACTCTCTCAGACAATAAAAGGACTAGGAGGCACTCCATGAAGTAAGCAAGTAGCTCATTTAAAACAAATCGGAGAAAATTATTTTTCATTCAGCACATAGTTAATCTCTGGAATTCATTGCCAGAGGATGTGAATATGGCAATTAGTGTAGCTGGGTTTTAAAAAGGTTTGTATTAGTTCCTAGAAGAAAAATCCATAAACAGCTATTAATCAATAAGGAATAGTAGCTTGAGATTTATCTAATGTTTGGGTACTTGTGACTTGGATTGGCCACTGTTGGACACAGGATGCTGGGCTTGATGGACCCTTGGTCTGACTCACTATGGCAGTTTCTTAGGTTCTTATTTTCCTCTTCATCTGGCCTCCCACCAGCTAGGCTTGGGGTCAGGGTTCTAGGGTCAAGCTCACCCCCTATATATTAGGGTTACCCCAGATGGGATAATCACCACCACCCACTGCGCCCTTTGCCGAGCGTTCACCTATAGTCATTTCTCTGAGCCCATCTGGAGCTTTGAGTCTCAATTTTCCTCCAGCAAGACTCTCGTGACCTCTCTTGGGTGCTGCTGTTGTGGTTTCTCTTTCCAAACCTGGAGTTCTTTTGCCAAAGAATCTTGAAACAGACTCTCTGCAGACACTAGCAGGCTTCTTATCCTGCTCTGGCTACCTCTCTGAGAAACGTTTCCTAATTCCACTTTCTTTATTGGCATCTCCACTTCTTTAGTTTTCTCTTTCCTTTCCATGGTGTCTAAATGTGTACTCTCCAGGAGTCCAGAGCATCAATGTCCTTTGCAGGAGCGGATCTCTCAGCATTTTGGCTGATTTTTAAACTTTCCTTGACATTTTGCAGTTCTGACTGCAGATTTGATTTCCAAAGTTTTATCTCTGTTTGTTTGCATACTCAAGCTTGTTTTTCACAGATTTCCTTTCTCGAGAAATCTTTTCCACCCTAATTGGCAGAAGAAAACAAACCGGTAGCCAATCCAAGATGGCTGACAGCAAGGAAACACGTAGATGGATCGGTGTAAAACAGGTTTTTTATTGAAGCTTGCCCGACTCTGGCCGAGTTTTGCTCAAAGAGCTGCCTCAGGGGCTTACAAGCCGCTCAATTTGGCTTGAATCATCACAGAGTTGGCAATTAGCGCAGTCAAAGAGGACAGTACAGCAAATTCCTCTAAAATACTGTTCAACTCAGGTCCAAATGAACGCTTAGCACGGATAATCGCCAAAAGCGATTAATCTCGAGATTCACATGCAGATTAATCTCGAGATTCACATGCAGATTCCATGCTTATAAGTGATTCCCTGACGAAGAACTTCTATTCGAAACATTGCAGTGTCGGGATCGTTACACTTACTGCATGAAGACGTCCATATATTGCCTTGGCGTCATAACAGTGAGCATAATCTGGTATAACAAGATTATTGTATACCAGCACTCACACCCACAGTAGTGGACTCACACTGGACCTATGAGATAGCTTTATGAGATAACAAGTAAAGCATCTTTTCATCTGGGGTCACCAATGATTACAAATTTATTCTGACATCCACAGTGGTGGAGCTGGAGTTTAAGTCGCCCTATAGGCATCTTAATAGCCTTATGTTGGCACTCTGTGAGGTTTCCCCAGTTTGACGTCATACAATCCTTCAACACTTGAGCTAGACTTTTCTATAGTTTCTGTGTTCTTTAAACTGTCATGCCTTCTGATGGTCTCAGTTTGATGCTCCAGGCTCAGAGGAGCACTTTGTTCTTGCATGCCGCTAACTTCTTGTATCCAAAAACCAGAAATGTCCCCAGCGTCCCTTGGTTTAGCAGACTCTAAGTCCTGCTGAGCCTTTGGTTCCCCTTGCAGTCTTCTTCCCCTTGCAGTCGCCCTCTTTGCCAGGTGGTTCTGGGGTGTAGCAGTGTCTCTCTTCAGTGTCTCCTTTGCTGGCCTGTATTCGAAGGCCTTCTGTTGCTCCTGCTGCCTTAGTGCTTTTCGCTCTTGTGCATGCCCTGCTGCTGTCATGTGCAGCTCTTCCTGCAGGTTCCTGATGGATCTTTTCAGCGTCTGCTGCATGGCCTCAAACTTTTCCCAGGACACATGAGCCATCTGTGCTGCTATTTCTTCTTGTAGCTGTTGCAGAGTATTGCTCCGTTCCTGCGCCCGGTGCACGACTACCTGCTCCTACTCCCAAACGGGCAACTGTTGTATCTGTGGACCCTTAGGACGAGACGAGATTGGCTCTACAAGCAGGGAGGGGCCCTGCAGGTTCTCAGCACTGGCAGGCGGATCCAGGCCAGGCAGAAGGCTGGTCAGGACCTTCACCTATACCAGCCCATATTCCCCTCGGGTCGAGCCCTTGGGGGTACCGGAGCCTTAGGTGGGATCTCTGCCGATGAGGAAAGGGAAAGTCTGAAGCCAGCTAGGGTCATAGGCAGGCAGCGAGCAGGCACATCTGATGTCCAGGCAGAGGTCAGAGGCAGGCAGGGGTCAGGTTATCCAAAGTCCAGGCAGGGGTCAGAGCTGAGTATCCATCCGAGGGAAAGGAGGAGGGACGGATAGGCAGAGGCAGGCAAGCAAGGGCTGGAACAGTTGGACCACGGAGGATAGAACAGGCTAGAATGAAGACAAGCTGGACGAAGACTGGAAATGCTGAAACAACACGCACTGTTATGGAGTAGCTGGACCTGTGGCTAAGGCAGTGAAGGAAGGACAGAAAAGACCCTTCAGAGGGCAGAGTCTGTGAGGTCATCAAGAGATGCCGCGGGATCTTTCCTGTCATTGGGCCCTTTAAATGAGATGACAGGCACGCACGTGCCTAAGGAGGAGCACGTCTGGTCGGAGCTGGTGGCGTCTCAATGCGAAGATATCCGGCAGTGTTCTGCTGCGCAGAGGGAGCCGTGAGACGAGCCCAGCCAGGGGAGGTGAGTGCGTTGGCTCGCAGGAATGGCCCGCGGACCGCCAAACGCGACCACAGCATTTCAGCCTGCAGTCTCTTATTCTCCCATTGTTTCTCCTTCACTGCCTCTTGACTCGCCCTGCAGCTCTTCTCCTGCTCCATTAGCTGCTGCCTGAGCTCACTCACTGTGGCTTGGAGATGCTGCTCCAGCTCTTAAGCGCTCGCCACAGAAGTGTACTTGAGGTGGATGCCCTCCTGGATGGTGTCTAGCTCCTGATTTATGTGCCTTGGTGGCTGCACGCAGCTGCCATCTCCCTCTGATCACACTCATGTCTGGCCTGTGCCTTTTGTCACTTGTTTTTTGCAGTATCTGCATGGTGATGCCCAGGACTGTCACTTTCTTCCCGTGCTCTTGCACCACTCACGTACTCTGTGTTGGTCCTGGTGCTGCAGGTCTGCTAGCTGCTGTGCAGCATCACATGTGCTTCAGTCAGCTGTGCACACTCCTGCAGGGCTGCCTCTTCTCTCTTTTGGGCTTGAGGCTCAGCACTGGCGACCTCCATGCTCCTGTATCTTGACTTGCTCCTGGCCATGGCTCTGTCACAGTTCCTCCAGCTGCCTCTGCAGCTGTACCGTGTTACTTTACATTGGCAGCAGTTTCCTTCTCATGCAGCTCTGGGGGGATGTAGGCTGCCTGCAGATGGTCTATATACTCTGTAAGAGCTGCTCCTTTTCCAGGTGGCTGTTGTCCTGCTTCCTGGTTGCATCTGCCAGCTGTGCCTCCAGGCCAGTGATGGTGCCCTCATATGATTCCTTAGCCCAGTGTGCTGCCACAGTAGCATATGCTGAGTCTGCCATGCAGCCTCCAGCTCATGCCTCAGCTGCTCCCTGGCCATTCGGGCATCCTCCACTTCGGTCAGAGAGCTCTGGACTTGGGAGGTCAGCATGGAGATCTGGTCCTTGAGCTCTGCATGGTCCTCTCTGGTCTGCTGGCAGCTATTTAACTCTAATGCCACCACTTCCAGGTCTATCCTGAGGATCTCCTCTTGCTTCTCTGCTTTCAGCTCCATCTGCAAACCCACCACTTTGTAATTCTTGCACTACTTTGACAGCCTCCTCCAAAATACCAAGTCTTGGCTCCTCTGCAGCCCCTCTTGCCGGGGGTCTCCATGCCCCCTTTGTCTGCAGTACCCCTCTCCAGGCTCTCCGTGGTGCTTCTCTCTGGGCTGTCTTCTAAGTCAATCACATTCTGCAGATTCTCATTCTTCTGGCACTTCTTACCAGTATAGGGTCCCATCTGTCATACATAACTGGTGGCCTAAGCAACTTGAGCAGGTCCTGGGCTGAGAGAGACTTGGAGCACCCTGAATGTGCTGTTTCTTCTCCTTCAGATCCTGTCACCCTACTGTTGTACCAGAAACCTTCCTCACAGCCTTTTCTAACTTCTCTGTGCATTCGTCATGTGCCTCCCTCTGGTCCTTCTGTGGTGCTGGCATCTGGGCACTCTACAGCGCCTCCCTCTGGACTTCCTGTAGTGCCTCTTTCGGGTCTCACTGCAACTGGCCCCATGACAGCACCTCCGTCTGGCCTCTCTGCCGTGCCTTCCATATAGCCTCTCTGCAGTGCCTGCATCTGGTTCCTCTGCGCTGCCTCCCATAGGCCAATCGGTGCTGCATCCAGCAAGCCATTCTCTATTGCCCCTTTCTGGATCTGTGTTGTCTTCTCCAGGCCTGGTTATGAAGTTCCACCTTGAGCTTTAAGTACTCTCTGGAGATGAGTCCTTCTGAATGGTCGAGCTGCAGTCAGGTGACTCAGTCAGCTGGGGTACAGCCACTGCTTACATCTTTATTTCTGCCAGACAGACCTGTGCCCAGTGTACTTCTCAGACCATCTGGTTCCTCATGGTACTCTCTTGTCCCGTTGCATGCTTTTCTGTGGGTTCTTGCCAGTCAGGATCTGGTCTGATGTCAGCTGCCTTGCTGTTTCCAGCTTCCTCCAAAGCAATGTCCCTTTGAAGGGTAGCGCAGACAGCTGATTTGGGTAGCCGTGGTGCTCTGTCGTCTTCAAACTGTTCTGAGTCCAGTCCTGGTTTTATTTTAGTCAGACTAGCAGTTATATCTGCCCTGTTTGCTTCCTGTTTTTCCCAGGTGTTTGTCCAGGGACTCTGGAACTTCAGGACAATTTCCTGCAGCTGCTTCTGCCCTTCTAGGAGGCTCTAAACCAATGCTTGCATATTTACTGAAGTCATGCTTCCACTCAGCTGAATTCTGGTGCTTTAGTGCAGAGCCAAAGCTTGCTGCTGGGGCCACATACTCTGTTAGCTTCACTTTCTGCTAAGGCCATGCCTTGTTCAAGCAACCACAGTGCAGAACTGTTTCTTTCTTCCTTTTTTTTTTTAAGTAAAAAAAAAAGTACAGAAAAGTCTGCCTTTCCAGCACTAACTTCACTTTATCCCTAGCTTGCTTTCTTTGCCTGCTGAAAGCCAAAACCTGACTTCTTTTCAGGCCCCACAGACCACTCTCAATTTTAAAAGTTATTCCACTTTGTGTGTGTGTGTGTGTGTGTGTGTGTGTTCTCTTTGATAAGCCAGCAAGCTTTAAAGGATCAGGACTCTGCAGTCCGAGTAGCACTTTTCTTTTGTCCCAGCTCCCTTCCTTAGGCAGGATTAAACAAACTTTTTTTTATTTTCTACCTGTACGTCTGTGAGCTCTTGTGCACACTGCTTTGCCTCCAAATTTCTTGGCAGGCCAAATCCAACAAACTTTCTTTTACAGTCTTCCCTGGAGACTTGTTTTTATCTCTCTGCCTTGCATAGATAAAATCCCCAACCTGACACCATATGTGAGGATGACTGAGCGATATCTTGTGGGCTGGAGCAGAAACCATGTTAACTGCAGCCTTTTCTCATGTAATTTCAACTTTTCTTAATAACTGCATACCATGCAGTATACTTCCAACACAACTTCTCAGAGAGGGTCAGGAGCTCCTACTCCTGGAGACGTGGAGGCCTCCTGATCCCTGCTGGGCTCTGCCTCTTAACCTGCTCAGCAGGGTCCCACCCATAGAGCTCTCTCCCTCTATGAGATTTAAAGTGGACCTGGCGTCCAGCTTGGTCCCACACAAGAGAAAGAGGGGTAGTAAATCCACTCTTTCACAAGGTTCTTCCAGTAAATAATCATAAATTAATCTGCAAAAGCCTGCTGAAATAGGAATGTCTTTAGCTTTTTTTCTGAAATGAAGATAATCAAATACTGATTTCAATTCTTTTAGTAACCCATTCCATAAAATAGGTCCCATATAAGAAAATGCTCTGAAACACGTTTCTTGTAATGTATAATTGCGTAATGAAGGAAAAACCAATAACTTCTGATCAGCTGATCATAAAACTTGAGTAGAAATATAGAATTGTATGTACTTTTTTAAACAAGTACAATTTTCAGAATAAAATATTTTGTGAATAATTATTACCTTAAAAATGTTCTTTGCTGAACAAGGAGGCAATGGGGAGATCTCAGCAAAGGGATAATACTGTTGCGTATCAAAACATTAGCAATATTCTGAGTGGTGGAGTTCTGTACTAACTGGAGTACTGATAACAGGTTGTTTGGTAGCCCAACATACAAGGCATTACAATAATCTAGCTTTGACAATACCAGTGCCTGGATCTCCAGTCTGAAATATTGATAATAAACATATGCGCATAAAGGTTTAATCATCTTAAGCTTATTAAAAGCAGATCTCACCACCATATTTATTTTTTTATTCTTTTAAATGTATATGCTGCATCATCTAAAATTTTGAGTGGCTTACCATAAAAGCATGCATAATTATTAACAAAACGACATGAATTTCAACATCATAAAACAAGAATAAAAATACAGAAAAACAGAAAAAAGAAAAATTTAAAAGAAAATAAAAATAAAATGGCCTGCATTTGCTCACAAAGCTGATTAATATTCCTGGCAATCATCTGTTTAAAAAATGCTATTTCAAACAAACGTGTTTTAAGCTGTTTTTTTAAAAGACAGACCATGCGTACTTACGTAATGATAAAGGTAGTTTGTTTCACCCTTATATGGGACTTCAGCTTGAATCCATCACAATATCCAAATGTCAAGCTATTGTTGATAGTTTAACACTGATATCCCTAGACACCTGTCCAATAAAATGTATAGAAGGGGATGAATGTGACACCCAAGGCATCACTATCTTATTTCAATTCAATACCAACTTGTTCTTTAGCGATCCAAGAATTAATTCTCTTTAAACAACTTGACAATTTTTCTATTGGTGGACTGCCATCAACAGCACAAGGGATGATAAACTGAATGTCATCTGTGCAAATACAACAAGACCCACCTAACACCGTCAACCCTTGTCCTAAAGTTTGAAGATGTGTATTGAACAAAACTGATGACAATGCTGAGCCCTGGGGAATGCCTGACTTGAACCCCCTACCAAGAAGAACATTTATCACCTATAGAAACCTGTTGTTTTCTCTCTGTCATAAGAGGAAAACTATTTTAATACCGTACCCCCCAATACCAATACAACGCAAATGTTCAATAAGTTCATGATGTGATATGGTATCAAACGCAGCGGCAATATCCAACTGAACAACTATCACAATGCAATATACCAAACAGAAACATTAAAAGGGACTCAGAACTGTACCCCTTCCTGAACTCAAATTGGAAAGGATCCAGGACATTATGATCATCGAGATACTTTATTAGGCATTGAACACACATATTTAGCAAATGAAGATAGATTTGAAACGGGGCAATAGCTTGTTACTTCTTCCACAGGGAGAGAGCACTTCATTTGACCCTGTCAGTTTTGCCAGTTAAACAGTCTCACTGTGCCAGGGTTCGGCCTGCTGTGCAGTTTTCCCTTCACCAGAGATCCTGGCCAAGTACCTCCTCGCTCGGGGTCGGATTTCCCATAAGGCCAAGCTAGGCCATGGCGCAGCAGTCAGGGGGGCGTATATACAGCAGAAATAGCAATCAAACACTTACAGATTTTTCAGTATTGTTTTGAAAAGGCCATATAAAATGCTGTTTTTTTAAATTTACATCCATATATACTTTAAATAAATTGAGCGGTACATTTACGTTGCCCATCTCTACAGTTTGCGCTGTCTTGCTCGGTCACAGGCAAAAAGCATTTGCTATGTCTCTCTCACACACTGGGGTAGATTTTATAAATCTGCGCCCGTGCAAACAAGAGTACGCGGGATTTTAATAGATACGCACGTAGCCGCGTGTATCCATTAAAATCCGGGGTCGGCGCGCGCAAGGCTGCCCAAAATCGGCAGCCTGCGCGCGCTGAGCCGCGCAGCCTGCCTCCGTTCCCTCCGAGGCCGCTCCGAAATCGGAGCGGCCTCGGAGGGAACTTTCCTTCCACTCCCCCCCGGCCCTATCTAAACCACCCCCCTACCTTTGTTGCACGCGCTGGGCCGGCCGCTGGCGCGTCATGGTCCAGTCTGGGGCCTGGTCCGGAGGCTACGGCCACGCCCCCGGAACGCCCCCAATGATGCACCGGCCGCGACGCCCCCCTCCCCCCAACACACCCCCCCCGACACGTCCCTCCAGGAAAGCCCCGGGACTTGCGCGCGTCCCGGGCCTTGTGCCTTGAGTTTACTTAGGGCCAGATTTTCAAAGCGTTGCGCGCACAAATCTACGCCCGCTCGTACCTCTTAAAATCCAGCCCTTAGGGAACAGCCACTGCTATTAATTGCGTCAGTAGCATGGGATCTTCTTAGTGTTTGGGTAATTGCCAGGTTCTCTGTGGCCTGGTTTGGCCTCTGTTGGAAACAGGATGCTGGGCTTGATGGACCCTTGGTCTGACCCAGTATGGCATGTTCTTATGTTCTTATGTTCTTAACTCCGCCTGCCCCATGTAGTAGCTCCAGCCCGGCCCAGCCTGCCCTACACTGGTAGCCAGTTTCAAGTCTGTGCCTGTCCTCAGTGTTCAGTCGGTCTTGCCTCGTCCTGCCTGCCCAGCCTCGAACAGACTGTCCTGCCTTGCAACCATGATGTTCAGCCGGAGTCGAGCCCTACTGGCCCTCAGAACCCAAGGGCTCAACCTGTGGGGGCAGGGGTTGGCTAGGCACAAGTCAAACAACAAACAAAGTATAGGGAAAATGCAAATCCTTATGGGTAAACTTTTAATTTATTTATTATTATTATTTTTTATATACTGACATTTGATCTGAGATATCACATCTGTTTGCATTCAGGTACTGTAAGTAGTTATCTATCCCCAGAGGGCTTACAATCTAACAGGCCGATACAGTACAGTGCGCTCCGGCGGCAGTTGGATGCGCATTTTCGACGCGCTAGCTTTACCCCTTATTCAGTAAGGGGTAATAGCGCATCGAAAACGCACGTCCAATCCCCCCCCCCCCCTGAAACTAATAGCACCCGTAACATGCAAATGCATGTTGATGGCCCTATTAGGTATTCTTGCGCGATTCAGTATGTAAAATGTGCAGCCAAGCCGCACATTTTACTTTCAGAAATTAGCGCCTACCCAAAGGTAGGCGCTAATTTCTCCGGGCACCGGGAAAGTGCACAGAAAAGCAGTAAAAACTGCTTTTCTGTGCACCCTCCGACTTAATATCATGGCGATATTAAGTCGGAGGTCCCAAAAGTAAAAATAGTTAAAAATTAAAAAAAAAAATTTTAAATCAGCCCGCGGCTTGCGGGTTGAAAACCAGATGCTCAATTTTGCCGGCATCCGGTTTCCGAACCCGTGGCTGTCAGTGGGTTTCAGAATCGACGCTGGCAAAATTGAGCGTCTGCTGTCAAACCCGCTGACAGCTGCCGCTCCTGTCAAAAAGGAGGCGCTAGGGACGCGCTAGTGTCCCTAGCGCCTCCTTTTACCGCGGGCCCTAATTAACATATTTTTATTTACTGTATCGCGCGCACAGGACACTGGCCTGTGCATGCGCCAGGAGAGCGGGCACTCGCGTTGTAAGCAGCATTCGTGTCCCGGCTTGAATCCACAGCTCTCCGGCCCCTGAAGCAGGCAACTATTGCAGGGAACTGGCAGGTGTCGGGCGGCTTCACAAGGACCTAAGAGAAATTGGTTACAACGAGGTTAAGGTATTTATTACCAATGCAGTGAAAAGCAGTTCAGCTCACGATAGTAGCTGCTCGAGTACGGGCGACTTCATTTGTTTATTTTTTTTGTGTAAAGATTGCCTTTATTTATTTATTTGTTTGTTTTTTGTGTAATAATCACCTTTCAAAGCTTCTCTGAAGGACTGTGGTTAATGAGGAGAGTTTGCAAATAAGATAAAATACATGATCACAAAAAATGTAGAACACAGAATGCTGCACAAACACGAGTACTAAAACTCACAAAAAAACAAAAGCGGTATATTCTAACACTGAGGTACTCCCTTTTGGGCGTTACCCTTAAAGATACCGGACATTAAAAATCTACCTTAAGGATTTGCATTTTCCCCATATATTGTTTGTTCAAGAAGAGGGGAATTATATTTTTGAGGTGTGTATTTTCTGGTAGGCCCAAGTGAAACCAAAGCCCAGCCCAGCCCAGCGGTTCTGCACTGCTCCTGAAGGGGCGCTCCCTGACTCCAGCCTGCACCCGTATGACAGAACCGCAGTTACAACAGCATGTTTACCTTATAATAAGATCCTTCATACCCTGGATCACCCAAAGCAGGTTTCAGACAAGCACTAGCTGAAGTTGAAAATTTGTATTTATTTCCGTGATACTTCATGAGAGAGAATTCTCTCTTGTGTTAAAAAAAAAAAAAGAAAATAATATGTTTTCCATGTGTTCTTTCTTGAACTTCAGTTTGACTGCTTCCAGTCACGAAGCATTTGGTAGTTTCCCTATGTTCTTGGGTCAGCTTCAATTTGTTTTCCAAGCCTTCCTTTTTTTGTTAGCATTTTTAAGTATGTCCGAAAACTGTCTTTTCTGTGCCTTTTTTGTAAAAGTATCGGTCAAGAGGCACTGATAACCTCAAGCTCGATGTTATCATTGCTACCTGCTCTTGTGGCCAGTTAAGTTGAAAAATTTAAAGTTAGCCATATTATAGATTGCTTTCTTGGCGATATTCTTCTGAATTTCTCTATTGCATGCTTGAGATCTCTCTCTATTTTTCCAAGTTTTGATATTGCTAGTCTGTATTAAGTAGCAGTGTTTGTTAATTAAAAAAGGTTGGTGGCTACAAGAGTTGTTGGTGCCCCGTCAAAA
This sequence comes from Rhinatrema bivittatum, assembly GCF_901001135.1. Classification (NCBI taxonomy): domain Eukaryota; kingdom Metazoa; phylum Chordata; class Amphibia; order Gymnophiona; family Rhinatrematidae; genus Rhinatrema; species Rhinatrema bivittatum. The sequence goes on along the minus strand of NC_042623.1, from coordinate 18,707,293 downwards.
TTCTGCCCAGCCCCCGCCTCACTCTGCCTTCCACCCCGTCGCACCACCCTCCCGACCCCCCCCCCCCCCCCCGACTCACAAAAACCCCTGGTGGTCCAGCGGGGGGCCCAGGAGTGATCTGTTGCTCCCGGGCTGTTGGCTGCCATTAACCAAAATGGCGCCGGTGGCCTTTAGCCGCTACCACGTGACGGAGATACACGTGCTATTGGCCAGCCCCTGTCACATGGTAGGGGCAATGGACGGCCCGTGACCAGGGGGAGGTAGCACAAGGCAGAAGGTGTTTAGGGTGCCTAATCCCCTTGCACCGTCCCTGCTCCCTGGCAGCATCCAGACTATCTCCTCCAGTTCCCACAGAGGATTAAGAAACCCATTAATAAATAGTTTACAGTGGGCTCTGGTAGAACAAGATATGTGACTATACAACACCCAATTTCCCTAACTGTGTAGCATCTTGAATATCTAACCCCACTCCCACAGAGAAGTTAGACATCCAGGATTCAGAAACCCAGGAATAAATGGTTTATAGTGGGCTCTGGAAGAACAAGACACCAAATTTCCTTAACTGTGCAGCATCTTGAATATCCAACCTCACTCCCACAGAGAAGTCAGACATCCAGGATTCAGAAACCCAGGAATAAATGTATTGCAGTGGGCTCTGGAGGAATAAGGCCTGTAATGAAAAGACACCCACTCTCCCCACCATTACTCTTATATAATACCTTTTCTGCATTGGATAATGAAGAAGCTCCAGGAATAGAAAATGAAGTGGTATCTGAAAGGGATGTAGTCACCCTGTGTACCCAGAAACCATTGGACATTATCAAAGGTCATAAAAGGAAGCTTCTTCTGCTGGGAGACTCAGTCAACAGAGGTAATAATTTTGTTGGGGACACAACAGTTAAATGCCTTCCAGGATCTTCAGCCAATAGAAATGCCAACCAGAGTGTCAAAGCAATTACAGAAGAAAGTAGAGACTCCAGTATCAATGTTATCATCCATCTGGGAACCAATGACCTTGCTAGACACGGTATCCTTGCAGTACAGAAAGATTTAAAAAAAACTAGGGATGAAGATTAGACACATGACTAAGACCATTGCCTTTTCAGAAGTATTTCCTGTTCATGGAAAGGGGAAGGAAAGGCTCTGCCATATAGATAACTTCAATGTTTGGCTCAAAGCATGGTGCAAATCATGTGGTTTTGGTTACACTGGTGGATGGAACCGTAAAAGGTTATACTGTAAGGATCTACATTTGTCCTTGGCCGGAAAAAGGATGCTACCGGTAAGTGAGAAATTCAGAGCATATACTATGAGGCATTTAAACTAGAAGGTGGGGGTAGCAGGAGGTGGCCAATGAAATTGCCATGTCACCCCCAAGCAAGAAGGGAATTGGGAGAAGATAACAACAAAGTCAATCAGCTCAAAATAGCAGAAAAGATGGCTAAGAAAAGCAGCAACCTCAGGGAGATGAGCTGGAAAGCTATGACCACAAATGCTCATAGTCTGAGCAATAAAATCCCAGACCTGCAGGCTTTAATGGCGGAAGCAGACATGGACATTGTTGCTGTTAAGGAGACCTGGTTCACTGAGTTTCATGATTGGGATACGGCCATACTGGGCTATAACTTGTTAAGGAATGTCAGAGAGGACAGAAAAGAGGGAGGAGTAGCTGTTTATGTCAAAAACAATATCCAAGCAACAGAACTATAAGGAATGTGGAGTAGAGAAGAAGCACTATGGGCCATCCTAAAAAAAAGATGATGGTGCATCCATTGTTACTGGAGTGGTTTACAGGCCTCCGACTCAAGCAGAAGAACTAGACAGAGATCTGGTTGAGGACATCCAAAAGGTGGGAAAGAAGGGAGAAGTGTTGATTGTTGGAGATTTTAATCTGCTGGATGTAGACTGGAGAATCCCTTCTGTGAAAACTAGCAGAAGTAGAGAGATAGTGGATGCTCTTCAAGGAGCTCTGTTCAAATGGTAATGGAATCCATGAGGGAAGACCTAGTGCTCACTAAAGGGGATAATGTTTCTAATGTCCGGGTGGGTGTCCACCTCAGCACCAGTGATCATCAAACGGTATGATTTGATATTGCAAATAGGATACAGAGAGGTTACACAAAGACCTGAGTTTTGAATTTCAAAAATACAGACTTTGTCAAAAAGGGGACATACCTGGAGGTAGAACTAGAAGACTGGGAGAAAATAATAGAAGTGGAACAACAGTGGACCAAACTAAAAGGAGAAATTACAAAGGCAACAAATCTATATGTGAGAAAAGTAAACAAAATAAGAAACAGATTTGGTTCTCAAAGGACGAGGCTGATAAAATAAAGGCAAAAAAAAAAAAGCAGCTTTCAAGAAATATAAAGAATCCCAAAAAGAATAACACAGGGAAGAATATCTGGTGAAACTGAGGGAGATGAAGAAAGAAAGCAAAAAGTCATTTGGAAGAAAGGATTGCCAAAGAGGTAAAACGAGGTGACAAAACATTTTTCAGATATATCAGAGAAAGGAGAAAGTCCGAAGTGGTATAGTGAAATTGAAAGGTGACAATGATCAATGTGTGGAGAGAGACGAAGAAATGGCCGAAATATTAAACAAATACTTCAGATCGATGTTCACTAAAGAAGACGCTGGAGAAGGCCCGTCGCTAATTGACAAGACTGTGGATGGGGTGGAGTAGATGATACTATTACGATTCCTGCCTGTGGAGTTTCCCCCGCGAGCAGGCCTCTTACCTCGGTGCAGCTCTGGAGTCTTCTGGGGTCGTGCTGAGGCCCAAGGGCATACAATCCCCTCAAGATGGGACCGCTCTCCTAGCGCTCCCAGAGCAGAATGCAAGGCCTCCTATGGCCTAACAGAACAGATACTCCACTTACAGAAGAGAATGTATGAGAAGAGCTAGGAAAACTGAAAGTGGACAACACCATGCGGCTGGATGAGATACACCCCAAGATACTGAGAGAGCTCAGAGATGTGCTGGCAGGTCCACTGAAGGACCTGTTCAATAGATCCCTGGTAATGGGAGTGGTGTCATAAGATTGGAGAAGAGCTGTGGTGGTCCCACTTCACAAGAGTAGGAGCAGAGAGGAGGCCGGAAACTACAGACCAATTAGCCTCACCTCGGTGGTTGGAAAATGAATGGAGACTCTGCTGAAGGAAAGGATAGTGACCTATCTACAATCCAGTGGATTGCTTGAGCCAAGACAGCATGGATTCACCAGGGGAAGGTCCTTTCAGACAAATCTGATTGATTTTTTTGATTGGGTGACTAAAGAATTGGATCAGGGAAAAATGTTGGATGTGATTGTTATGATGGGCGAAATCCGGAAGTGGATCCTTAGGCCGACTGAGCCGAGGGAACACCCTGGAAGTCCGAGATCCCCACGGGAGGAGCCCGTAGGGACCCGGACCGCTGGGACTTAGGTGGAAACGACGAGACCCAGGAGTATGGTACGAACCGGAGTCTTGGCAGGCGGCGGGCAAGCAGGAGTCGGAGTCTCAGACCGGAGTCAGGGCAGGCAGAAGACAAGCAGGAGTCGGAGTCACGGACCGGAGTCAAGGCAGGCAGAAGACAAGCAGGAGTCGGAGTCACGGACCGGAGTCAAGGCAGGCAGAAGACAAGCAGGGGTCGGAGTCACGGACCGGAGTCAAGGCAGGCAGAAGACAAGCAGGGGTCGGAGTCACGGACCGGAGTCAGGCAGGCAAAAGTCAGGCGAAGTAGAATCACTAGGCAAGCAGAAGTCCAGGAACCAGGCAGGGATCGAGACAGGCAGGCAGACAGGCAGCGGGAACCAGGAACCAGCAGGAACGACGGCAACTAGCACTGCAAAGCAGGAACCTCGTTGCAAGGCACTTTGGAGAGGAAAGTGCCTTGTTTAAATCCCCCGGTCGGCGTCTGACGTCACGGGGGGGGCGTGTCAGCACATCCGGGTGCTGGCAGCAGAAAACGCTGGCCCCCGCGCGCGCGCGCGTTCCCCTGCTGAGGGGAGGAGTTCTCGGCGGCGTCTCCCTCGTGGAGACGCCGCTGCCATGCGGTCCGGAGGGCCCGAAAACCGGCGGATTGCAACGCGGCAAGGAGAGGTAGGTGCCCGGTCACTAGTCTAGTGACCGGGACCGTAACAGTGATTTACTTTAATTTTAGTAAAGCTTTTGATACGGTCCCACATAGGAGACTCATGGAACAAAATGAGAAGCTTGGGAGTGAGTGCCAAGGTAGTGGCCTGGATTGCAAACTGGTTGATTGACAGGAGACAGAGTGTAATGGTAAATGGAACCTACTGTGAAGAGAGAACAGTGTTAAGTGGAGCGCCACAGGGATCGGTTTTGGGACCAGTTCTGTTCAATATCTTTGTGAGCGACCTGGCGGAAGGGATATAAGATAAAGTTTGTCTATTTGCGGATGATACTAAGATCTGCATCAGAGTGGTCACACCTGAAGGAGTAGAGTGAATGAAAAGTGATTTAAGAAAGCTTGAAGAGTGGTTGAAGGTTTGGCAGCTGGGATTCAATGCCAAGAAGTGCAGAGTCCTGCATCTGGGGTGCGGCAATCCAAAAGAACTTTATGTGATGGGGGTGAAAGAGTAATGCGCATGGACTGGGAGAGGGACCTTGGTCTGATAGTGTCTGGTGATCTAAAGGCGGCGAAGCAATGTGACAAGGTGATAGCTAAAGCTAGAAAAATGCTGAGCTGCATAGAGAGAGGAATAACCAGTAAGAAAAAAGAGGTAATAATGCCCTTGTGCAGGTCCTTGGTGAGGCCTCACCTGGTGTACTGTGTTCAATACAGTTGCCCGTATCTCAAAAAGGATAAAGACAGGATAGAGGTGGTCCAAAGAAGAGCGACCAATTTGTTAGGGGTCAGCACTGGAAGATTTATGAGGAGAGGCTGAAGGATATGAAAATGTATACCCTGGAAGAAAGGAGGTGCAGGGGAGTTAGGATACTGACCTTCAGATACCTGAAAGGTTTTAATGATGCACAATCGACAAACCTTTTCCGTAGGAAAAAAATCAATAGAACTAGCAGTCATAAAATTAAACTCCAGGGAGGACAACTCAGAGCCAAGATCAGGAAATATTTCTTCACGGAGAGGGTGGGGAATGTCTGGAATACCCTTCCGGAGGAGGTGGTGAAGACAAAAACAATGAAGGAATTCAAAGGGGCATGGAATAAACACTGTGGATCCCCACAGTATCAAGGCTTAATGCGACTCCATCATTGCTCTCTGCTTCAACAGCAGTGAGAAATGGGGAATTAGATTCAGACAGCAACAAATGAGGGAGCCAACTTTTGCGGTTTTGGGTACAAATAAATATGGGGGTAACTTGCTAATGCGCTTTTACAACCCTTAATCATTAAGCCTGATACTTCTGATGCGGCTCCATCATTGCTCTCTGCTTCCACGGCAGGCGTTAGGGAAAATTGGATTTGAATAGCATCTGAGGGCCCTGACTTTTACAGTCTAGGAAACTGATTTGCATGCTGGTAACCTGCACAGTGCAGCAGAGACTGGCATAAGCTTGCTGTGCAGACTGGGTGGATCATTTGGTCCTTTTCTACCATCATTTCTACGCTTCTATATTTCTATGTTATGTGTTACTTGCTATGGTCTGAATGCTGCAAAAAAAAATTAAAAAATGCACAAATTCCTGAATGAGTGGGAATATGTGGTCCAGGTATTTTTCCTTTGCTGCAGAAAATAATATTTCAACCCACTTGGGAGATAATCAGCCTTGAGTCACAGAGATGTATTTTTACTCCCTACTGTATAATGGGCTTGTTATGTTTTGGTATGGATGTGACCCCTGGGCCGAGGTGAGAGATGTCACCGCCCACAGGGAGGAGCCCTGTGGGCCTCACCGTCGGTAGGCGTGGTCTCAGCAGCTGGGACACAGCTGTAGTATAGACTTTATTAAGGAAGAAAGAGAGAGCATAACCCGTGGAGCGGGGAATGCGGTAAAGGTGCAGTTCTTGAGCAGAACCCGTGGAGCGGGCAATGCAGTCAAAGTCCAGTTCTTGAGCTGTGGGATATACCCAGGGTGAAACCTCAGATGAGACGATCCGGTAGTGGCCCGCAGCGCGGGGTACGCCGAAGATGACTGGACGAGGCGGATGGTGCTGAGGTAGCCTGAGGTCCTGGAGCTCAGAAGTACTTGGAGATGTAGAAGCAATCTCCTGCAGCGCAGGGAAGATGTAGCGAATCCTGCTGGTGAGGATGTGGTAGTGGCCCGAGGTCCGGGGTACACCTCAGGGAATCCCAGCAAGGCTTGGCAGAGATGAAGCTTAGGTGGTACTCATGAGGCTTGGTTCCAGGAGAACAAGGCAGGGAGGCCCTCCGAGGAGCAGATAGCCTAGGAAACGCGGAAGAGCCCCCGTGAAGCGGGTACTCAGAGCGTTCCCCACCGAGACAGGAACAGGAACCAGAAGTCCAAGGAGAAGCGGATTCAGCAACGAGAAGGACTCCTTGCTAACTCGTCTAAGCGTAGGGCCAGTCAGCCTAAATACAGTGAGGAGGTGACGTCATGCGGAGGGGACGCCCCCGAGGTTCCCGCCATGACGTGTATTAAAGATGGCCCGTACGCGCTAGGTGACTCCAGGAACAAGATGGCGGTCGGCATCGCCCATGCCGTCCCGGGGACGCCAGGGAGGTCGGCGTTCACTGGCGGAGGCCGCCACTCTTCCGAGAATTGACGAAGTAGCAAGAAAAGAGGTGAGCATGCGAGGTCGCAGCCGTCTGCGACCGACGGGCGCAACAGGGCTAACAGAGGGACTCCACGAACACCTACAGTAGTATAAACATATTCGCAGTGAAAAGGTACAAAATGAGAAACTGTTGTGAAAAAAAGTATTCCGAAAGTTGCTCTTTTTCCTTGTATTTTTTTGAGCATTTAAATTGAAATATATACATTTTTTTGACAAATCAGATGAAAGGCTGAAAAATGTACCCATTGTATTGTACATGCAAATGTCCTCGACAGAGCTCAGCAAAGCAGGAACATTTTTTCCATTTTCCTCCTTATACATCCCAGGCGGATCACTTGTTTTATTGTCCCTAGGCTGGCAGCTTTCTCCTGCATTGTGCCGCACCTATGGAATTGACTTCCTCATGAGCTGCACGCTGTGGGTGACTTATCTGCTTTTTCATAAGTAATTAGAGACCTGCTTGCTTTGCACAGCATTTGACAAATAAATGTGGGTCTCCACCAGTGTTATTACGAGATCAGCTCGGCTCTAGGGGCCTGGTTACAGATTAACCATCATTTATATCCAGAGAGAGAGAGCGCGAGAGCGTGTATATATTCTGTTTGTCATAAATAGAAGCTCATGATTTCTGTTTTGCACATCCGAGAGGCCTACGATGGAATTTTCCCGTCCTGTGAATGCAAGAATTGTAAGGGGCTGGCTGGAAGCTTTTCCAGGGACCTCCCGGGGGTCAACTCTCTCTCAAATCTCTCAGTCCCACTGCTGGTCCCAAGGGTGCCAGGGTTCAACCTCTGGGACCCGAGGCTCCCAGGAGTGGAGACAGTCTCTCAAGTCCTTTAGGTTTACTTTTGCTACAGTACTCGGGCTTGAGATGTCCTTGCTTTTGGGCACCTGGCACACAACAAAGCGAGCATCTACCTGATATCCCCCCCCCCCCCCCAATTCTGACACTAAACCCCACTATGGGAATCATTAAGTGGTAAACAACATCCTGTTCCCGATTGCATTAACAATATATCTCTACACTTTAGTTAATGCATACACTCACAAAAACATTTTTTTTGTATTTAACAATTGAACAAAAATTTTAATATATTGCACTTATCCCCACATACCACACACACATTGTATAATTGTTACATATCATACATCATTATAACATGTATCACAAACATATCAATGATAATTCAGACTTTTTAAATTCTTTCCAACATATTTTTTAACTTGTTCAAATATTTTATCCCCTGGACATGCCAACCCCCAACACCCCTATAATAACAATAAATAGAATCACAGTCAAACCACATACATATCCTATAAAAACACTCAACCCATAAAAAGGTACAAATGTTCGCTCTATTTTTACATGTTTTAAATATATGGTTCTAATTCTCTACTCCATCCCATCGATTGATAGTTGCTTATTCACTGTTGAAACACTGTAGACCCCAAAAAAGCTTTAGGGCACTCAGTATTCTGAATGAAGACCCTGGACACAAAACTTTACTGCAGCCAAAAATACTTTAAAGTCCGATTCACCACAGAATTCTCCAGTTTATCCTCTCACAAAATAAACAGTCCTAAAGGCACTTCTTTTCTTAGTGTCCCAACCCTCCAGATGTTAGAAGGTGGGCTTCAGTGGGGACTTGCATCTCCTTCTCTGTCTTTCTGTCCAATGGTATAACTTGGACTTCTGATGGTAGAAAGTCCCAAAAAAAGTGTTCAAAACCTAAAATCTCATCTCCTTCTCAGAGCAGGAACTGGTGGCAAAACAATTCCTCCCAAAAAGAAAAATATTCTGCAGAAATGCTTCTCTGTCAGGTGACTGCTGTCCTCCGTCAGCTGAGCAGCAGGGAATTGCACCATCTTATCCTGCCCTCCCACAGGCGGGGGTGAAAATCCTCCTTAGGCAGGACTAGGCTTCCAAAAAGCAAAACATTTAGAAAAAAAAACAAAAACGGTTCTTCCCAAAACTCCTCTTCTACTCTCACCAATGACAAATCCTTTCCAGACCTGGCCAGGAAAAATGTCTCTTCCCCTGGATTCAGCTGGGGGACCCAAAATGGGGAACAAAATACTTAACTTCTCTCAAAACTCCAACTCAACATCCAAACTTTGAACCCCCACCTCTCCTGCATAGCCTCCAACCAATCCAGGCAAGCCTCTGTGGAGGTGCCTGCAAGGCATGGTCTACAAAATACTGAATCCTAGCCCAGGCTTTAAGTTAAGGACAATTTAGCCAGTGAGGGAGGAGGTGGCCCATTAGATGTCTTTGAGAATATTATATAAAACATAGAAATGACGACAGAAGAAGACCAAACGGCCCATCCAGTCTGCCCAGCAAGCTTTCACACTTTTTTTTTTCCTCATACTTATCTGTTACTCTTGGACCCCATCAGCAACCCCCTGGTTCCAGTTTCCCTCCACCCCCACCATCGATGTAGAGAGCAGCGCTGGAGCTGCATCCAAGTGAAGCATCCAGCTCAATTGGTCAGGGGTAGCAACTGCTGCAATAAGCAAGTTACTCTCACGCTTGTTTGTTTACCCAGCCTGTGCCATTCAGTCCTTGTTAGTTGTCTGAATATAATTCCTCTTTTCTTTATTCCCCCTGCCGTTGAAGCAGTGTATTGCGCTGGATATGTATTCCCAGTGAAGTATCAGGCTTAATTGATTCAGGGTAGTAACCACCGTAACAAGCAAGCTACTCCCATAATTATTTGTTTTCCCAGACTATGTAATTCATTCCTTGTTGGTTGCTGCCTGAATAAAAATCCTCTTTTCCTCTTTCCCCCCTGCCGTTGAAGCAGAGAGCTATGCTGGATATACACTGAAGGTGAAGTATCAGACTTATTTGGTTTGGGGTAGTAACCACCGCAACAAGCAAGCTACTCCCTGGTTTTTTTTGAATGCAAATCCTTTTTTTCCACATTTCCTCTTGCCATTGAAGCATAGAGCAATGCTGGAGTTGCATTGACAGTGAGTATGTTTATTGAATAAGGGTATTAATCTCCAGGTAGTAGCCATAATTCCCACAAACTACCCCCATGCCTCTTCTCGTCATTCACCTCCTTTAGACTTTATGGATCCACAGTGTTTATCCCACGCCCCTTTGAAGTCCTTCACAGACTTGGTCTTTACCACTTCCTTCGGAAGGGCGTTCCAGGCATCCACCACCCTCTCCGTGAAGAAATACTTCCTGAAATTGGTTCTGAGTCTTCCTCCCTGGAGTTTCAAATCGTGACCCCTGGTTCTGCTGATTTTTTTCCAATGGAAAAGGTTTGTCGTTGTCTTTAGATCATTAAAACCTTTCAAGTATCTGAAAGTCTGTATCATATCACCTCTGCTCCTCCTTTCCTCGAGGGTGTACATATTTAAATTCTTCAATCTCTCCTCGTAAGTCATTCGATGAAGACCCTCCAGCTTTTTGGTCACCCTTCTCGGGGCCGCTTCCATCCTGTCTCTGTCCCTTCAGACATACGGTCTCCAGAACGGAGCACAATACTCTAGGTGAGGCCTCACCAAAGACCTGTACAAGGGGATAATCACTTCCCTTTTCTTGCTCGATATTCCTCTCTCTATGCAGCCCAGCATTCTTCTGGCTTTAGCTATCACCTTGTCACATTGTTTCGCTGACTTCAGATTGTTTGACACTATCACCCCAAGTTATCTCTCCTGCTCCATGCACATCAGCCCTTCACCCCCCATCGAATACAGTTCTTTCGGATTTCCACACCCCATATGCATGACTCTGCACTTCTTGGCATTAAATCTCAGCTGCCATATCTTCGACCACTCTTCCAGCTTCCTTAAATCCCGTCTCATTCTCTCCACTCCTTCCGGCGTGTCCACTCTGTTGCAGATCTTAGTGTCATCCGCAAAAAGACAAACCTTACCTTCTATCCCGTCTGCAATGTTGCTCACAAAGATATTGGACAAGACCGGTCCCAACACCGATCCTTGCGGCACTCCACTGAACACCACTCTCTCTTCAGAGTAAGTTCCATTTACTGTCACACATTGTCTTCTGTCCATCAACCAGTTTGCAATCCAGGCCACCACCTTGGCACTCACTCCTAAACTTCTCATTTTATTCACCAGCCTCCTGTACAGGACCGTATCAAAAGCTTTGCTAAAATCCAAGTAGATGACATCGAGTGCTCTTCCTTGATCCAATTCCTTAGTCACCCAATCAAAAAAGTTGATCAGATTTGTCTGACAGGACCTTCCCTTGGTGAAACCATGCTGCCTCTGGTCCAGCAATTCTGCTGCTTGTAGATAGTTCACAATTCTTTCCTTCAGCAGTGACTCCAATATCTTTCCCACCACCGAAGTGAGGCTAACCGGCCTGTAGTTTCCAGCCTCTTGTCTGCTCCCACTCTTGTGAAGCGGAACCACCATCGCTATTCTCCAATCACTCGGCACCACTCCCGTTTCGAGGGAGCTATTGAACAGGTCACACAGCGGACCCGCCAGAACATCTCTGAGCTCCCTCAGTATCCTGGGATGAACCTCATCAGGCCCCATGGCTTTGTCCACCTTCAGTTTTCCTAGCTCTTCCCATACATTTTCTACTGTAAAAGGATTTTCATCTATTCCACTTCCCTCCAGTTTCTTGTTGTATAGAGATGGTCCTTCTCCAGGGTCTTCTTTAGTGAACACAGAGCTGAAGTATTCGTTTAATATTTCTGCCATTTCTTCGTCCCTCTCCACACATTGATCATTACCACCTTTCAATTTCACTATACCACTTTGGACCTTTCTCTTTTCGCTGATGTATCTGAAAAATGTTTTGTCACCATTTTTTATCTCCTTGGCAATCCTCTCTTCCGCTTGACTTTTTGCCAACTTGATTAATTTCTTTGTCTCCCTCAGTTGATACAAATATTCTTCTTTGTGCTCCTCCCTTTGGGATCTTTTATATTTCTTGAATGCTGTTCTTTTAGCTTTAATTTTGTCAGCCACCTCCTTTGAGAACCAGATAGGTTTCAATTTTCTTTTGCTTTTCTTTACATTTCTAACATATAGAGCAGTTGCCTTGGTGATTGCTCCTTTTAGATTGCTCCACTGCTGATTCACATCTCTCTCGTTCTCCCATCCTTTTAGTTCTTCCTCCAGGTACTTCCCCATTTCCTCAAAGTCTGTGTTTTTGAACTGTAAAACTCGGGTCTTTGTGGTTCTTTTCCATATTCTTTTAGTGATATTAAACCATACCGTTTGATGATCACTGGTGCTGAGGTGGGCGCCCACCTGGACATCAGAGACATTATCTTCATTAGTGAGAGCACTAAGTCGAGAATAGTTCCTTCTCTCGTGGGTTCCAACACCATTTGTTTGAACAAAGATACTTGCATGGCATCCACTATTGCTCTACTATTTTTAGTTTCTGCAGATGGGATTTTCCAGTCTACATCTGGCATATTAAAGTCACCCACGATCACCACTTCCCCTTTCTTACCTATCTTATGGATGTCTTCAACCAGATCTCTGTCCAGCTCTTCCTTTTGGTTTGGAGGCCTGTAAACCACTCCAATATAAATGGACGCTCCGTCATCTTTTTTTAGGTCGACCCATAGAGCTTCTTCCTTACCCCAACTTCCTTGCAGCTCAGATGCTTGGATATTATTTCTGACATAAAGAGCCACACCTCCCCCTTTTCTATCCACTCTGTCCTTCCTTAACAAGTTGTAGCCTGGTATTGCCGTATCCCAATCATGAGATTCTGTGAACCATGTTTCTGTGATAGCAACAATGTCCAATTCTGCCTCCGCAATTAGGGCCTGCAGATCTGGGATTTTATTTCCCAAACTATGAGCATTTGTGGTCATAGCCTTCCAGGTACTCTCTTTTAGAGATGTGAATCGGAACTGAAATCGCATCCGATTCTGGTTCCGATTCACATCTCTACTCTCTTTAAGGTTATTGCTTTTCCTGGACTCCTTATGAGACTCTATTTGAGATTTGTTATTCACTTCACTCTTTCCTTTTGCAGTTGTGCCACTGATGACAGAGTTATCCATCTCAATTAGATTTTTCTTTTGGTTATGGATCTTGAAATTCTGCATGCATTGTGTTTTTTCTCTCTTTTCTGGTAACACTTCAATGTTTTTCTCAAGAACTTCTTCAGTTTTTAATATAGAGAAGGCTTTTTGTTCTTTTTGCATTTGGTACATTGTGTGTCTCCTCATCACAGGTCTAATTCTACCAGAGCCCACTGTAATCCTGGATATTAAAGAATTTCTTAATGACCTGTTTGAGTGGGGGGGTGTACCTGTTGGCTGCCCATCTGTCAAGAATGGGTGACTGTGGGTCCTACCTGAGCCTAATGAATCTCCTTTTCTTGACTCCTGGTTTTTCTGTGATATTGGGGAATTATTTTCTGAGTAATGCAATGTGGGTGTATTACTTTTAATTGAAGCTAATTGATCTTTAACCTCAGTCAGCTCCTTTTTCAAGGAAGAGAGTTGTGCACAAATTGGGCAAGCTCTAAGTTTCCAGATGCTTTCCCTCAGAATAAAGGCTCCACAGCAGTTACATTGGATAGTCCTCATCTTGGTAATTTGTGATTTGTATTTCCTTGACTGTTACCAATGTACTAATTTATCTCGCTGCCAATGGGAAGTTAGGCAGTCTTTATTAGAAAACAAGCCCCAGGGGTGGGTGGGTAGACGGGTAGGGTGGGAGGGAGTCAAACAGTTTAACCTGGGTAAAGCAGGACACTTCCTGGAACATTAATAGTCCTTTATCTATTAAATGATCTCTCAGTACTGATGTGCCAATATTAAACAGATTATAAAGATAGCTCTACAATAAGAGAAATGCAGGTATACTGAATCTTAAAGCAAACTAATTAGCAAAGAACCAGACCAATAATATATTCCAGCCTGTGCACTGGACCACAATGGCTCTCCTGCTCTCTAAGTTTACCTCCCCCCAAGGTCTGAGACACACCCAATCCAGTTAGATCAGGTCACTTCTGGAAGGTTGTCTGTCCTTTTTGGTCAATTGTTTTAAAAAACAGTCTTTATGCCCCAATATTAAGATTTGAACAGATTATTTGTGCCAGCTAACTCCAAAAGAGAAAGAGATTTTAACAGATTAAAAGCTGGAGTGCTTTTTTGGGGGGTTGTTTTTTTTTTTTCTTAACTTTATAGCAGCAACCAAACAGCAAATTAACTTACTAGAATAATATCGTACTATAAAGAAATGAAACACAGACTATAAAGAAAATTAAAACACAGACAGGAATTATTCACAGAAGCTTTCTGTGAATAAATGTAACATCAGAACATGCTAGAGACATAAAGTTCCTGGATGGAATAAACTACTGCTTCATGGATCAATTGGTTCAGGAACCAATGAGAGAGGGAACTATTTTAGATCTAATTCTTAGTGGAGCACAGGATTTGGTGAAAGAGGTAACCATGGTGGGGTCACTTGGCAATAGTGATCATAGCATGATCAAATTTGAATTACTGGAAGAGGGACAATAAGTAAATCCATGGCTCTAGCACTAACCTTTCAAAAGGGAAACTTTGATAAATATCTTACAACTTAGAGATGGGAGGGGAGGGGAACACAGAGGGAAGGCAGGGGGGAAACTAATAAAAAATTGGTTTAGTTTGGTCTGGTCCATACTGATAAACAACGTGTTCTGAAATTTAATTACGAGCAGTAATTGTCAGTCGGTGCAGGAGGTTGGAGTATGTTTTTATTGTCTTTATTACTGTTCGGTTGAGCTGTTTTGCAATTGTTATCTTGAAACTTTAAATAAAAAAAAAATAAAAAAAAGAGAAAAATAGTTAGAGAAAAACTGAAAGGTTCAGCTACAAAAGTTAAGAGTGTGTAACAGGCATGGACATCGTTAAAAAAAATACCATCTTAGAAGCGCAGTCCAGATGTATTCCATGCATTAAGGTGGAAGAAAGGCCAAACGATTGCCGGTATTGTTAAAAGGTGCAGTGAAAGAGGCTATTTTAGCCAAAAGATCTTCCTTCAAAAATTGGAAGAAGGATCCATCAGAGGAAAATAGGATAAAGCATAAGCATTGGAAAGTTAAATGTAAGACACTGATAAGACAGGCTAAGAGAGAATTTGAAAAGAAATTGGCTATAGAGGCAAAAGCTCATAATAAAAACTTTAAAAAATATATCTGAAGCAGGAAGTCTGCGAGGGAGTTGGTTAGATAATCGAGGGGTTAAAGGGGCAGTCAAAAAAGCAAACAGAATGTTAGGAATTATTAGAAAGGAAATGGTGAATAAAATGGAATATGTCATAATGCCTCTGTATCGCTCCATGGTGAGACTGCACCTTGAATACTGTGTACAATTCTGGTCGCCGCATCTCAAGAAAGATATAGTTGCATAGGAAAAATGCAGAGAAGGGGGATCAAAATGATAAGGGGCATGGAACGGCTCCCCTATGAGGAAAGGCTAAGAAGTTAGGGCTGTTCAGTTTGGAGAAGAGACGACTGAGGGGGAGATATGATAGAGGTCTACAAAATCATGAAAGGGCTTGAACAGGTTAATGTTAATTGGTTATTTACTCTCTCAGATAATAAAAAGACTAGGGGGCAATCCATGAAGTTAGCAAGTAGCACATTTAAAACAAATCGAAGAAAATTATTTTTTCACTCAGCACATAGTTAAGCTCTGGAATTCATTGCCAGAGGATGTGGTTATGGCAGTTAGTGTAACTGGGTTTAAAAAAGGTTTGTATAAGATCCTACAGAAAAAAGGCATAAATTGAAATTAATTAATAAGCAATAGTAGCTTGTGATCTATTGAATGTCTGGGTACTTGCCAAGTACTTGTGCCATGGATTGGCCACTGTAGGAAACAGGATGCTGGGCTTCATGGACCCTTGGTCTGACCGAGTATGGCATATTTTATGTTCTTATGTTCTAAGGGAAAAAGCACAGAACTGTTTTTATGGCCAAGTCCAAAAGCAAAGCAAGTCAAGGCAACATTGCCTGAGTTTTCAAGGCTCCTCACCCAGTAAAAATGTTGCTAGCAGTAATTTTTTATGGGTTTGACAGTTGCTTGATTTTTGATTGTAAATATTAATACCCTTATCATAAGGCTTGGGGTAACTGCATGTACTACCCTTAAGAGAAACTAGGGGTAACTTGCATGGCGCAGCAGATATTACCATAGGAAGCTTGCTGGGCCGACTGGATGGACCATTTGGTCCTTTTCTGCTGTCATTACTATGTTACAGACGGAGCATGGCGGGAGGCAGCACCCAAGCTGGTCCGGGGATGCCGGAGAGGAAGGCAGGCAGAAGCCGCAGCAGCCAGGCGTCCATCAACAGCAAGAGGAGGTGCAAGGAAAGAAAGGTAGATGGAGTGAAGCCTTCATGAAGGGATGGTTGCAGTAGTACTCCCCTTCAAAGGGCGAACTCCTCTGCGGGTACCAGGTTTTGGTTTCCAAGGATGCGAGAGATGAAACTGATGGAGCATCTCTTTGTCAAGGATATTGGCCAGAGGCTCCCAAGAATTTTCTTCGGGGCCAAAACCTTCCCATGATAGAAGGTATTCCCAGATTTTGCCTCGTTTGTGGACATCAAGAATGGCTTCGACCTTGTATTCTAGGTCATCTTCTGCATTGATGGAAGATGGTTACTGAGATTTGGAAGAGAATTCACTGATGATGAGTGGTTTCAGAAGTGAAACATGAAAAGCATTATGGATGCTCAATCCAGGTGGTAACTTCAGACTATAGGTAACATTGCCAAGACGTCGGAGGATAGGAAATGGTCCAACGCAGCGAGGAGCAAATCAAGAGGAGGGTAACTTCAGTCTAAGGTGCTTAGTGGATAGCCAGACTTTGTCACCAGGCGCTTTGGAATGATGAGCGTCATAGAACCTTTTGGCTCGATCACTCGCTTTGAGTAGCATTGGTTTCGTCTGAGTCCATAATTGATGGATTTCTTCAACAGTGGATTGAGCTGCTGGGGACGTCACTGAGAGCTTCAGTGGAAGTGGCGGTGATGGTGAACGTCCATATACCACTTCAAATGGTGTTAATCCAGTTGATGTTGCTGGATGAGAATTAATGGCGAATTCAGCCCATGGTAACAGTTTGGCCCAGTTATTCTGACAGCAACTCACATAGGCCCGAATGAACTGTTCCAGGCTCCTATTCATCTGTTCTGTTTGGCCATTAGACTGAGGATGATAGGCAGATGTATAATCTAGAGAGATGTTGAAGAGTTTGCACAGGGCCTTCCAGAATCTTGCCGTAAACTGTGATCCTCCGTCCGAGACTATGTGCTTCGGTAGGCTGTGGAGGCGAAAGATATGGACTATGAAGAGCTTCGCAAGTTCCGAGGCAGAAGGTAAGCCAGGCAGTGCCACGAAGTGGGCCATCTTGCTGAAGTGGTTGACTGTGACCCAGATGGTATTCATACCTCCAGAAAGGGGTAGATCAACTACAAAATCAGTAGCGATATGCGTCCAGGGCTGTTCCGGAGCTGGAAGCAGTTGCAGCAATCCCCACGGTTGGCCAGAAGTAGGTTTGTGCTTGGCACAGTTGGCACAAGATGCCACATAGGAGAGTGTATCTTCCTTGATAGTTGGCCACCAATAATACTTCTGTAGCTTCAGCAGGGTACGATGTTGACCAGGATGGCCAGCCAGCTTGGAATCGTGCGCCCAATAGAGCACTTTATTTCTGAGACGTTTTGGCACGATGGTCTTACCAGCAAGCACAGAATGAGTAGCCGCTAAGACGACTTTCTTTGGGTCGATTATGTGCTGCAGCTCTTCCGGAATATCCTCCGAGAGAAAGGAGCATGATAGAGCATCAGCTCTGGTATTCTTGTCTCCGGGGTGATATTTGAGCACGAAGTCAAAGTGGTTGAAAATTAAGGACCATCTAGCTTGTCTATGGTTAAGACGTTGCGCATGGCGGAGATGCTCTAGATTCTTATGGGCTGAAAACATGGTAAATTGATGTTGAGCGCCTTCGAGCCAAGGCCGCCATTCCTCGAATGCCAACTTAATAGCCAGGAGCTCTTTGTCACCAATCCCATAATTCTTCTCTGCCGGAGAGAAACGTATTGAGAAGAAAGAGCAGGGATGTAAGGACTTGGAATTTCCAGTCTGGCTCAGAACAGCCCCCACACCGACGTCAGAGGCGTCGACGTCTACGATGGGGTCCGGATGACATAGGCATCTGTGGAAAAGGCAGCCTTTAAATCTTCGAACGCGGAAATGGCCTCCGCAGATCATTTAGAAGCATTGGCCCCTTTCCAGGTCATAGCAGTCAAGGGCATCGTTAAAGAAGAATAGTTCTTTATAAAGCTTCTATAGTAATTGGTGAACCCCAAAAATCATCTCAGGGCCTTCAGGCTGGTAGGTTGGGACCAGTTCTTGATACTTTCTAATTTTTGGGGATCCATCTGGAAGCCATCTTTAGACACAATGTAGCCAAGAAAAGGCACAGAGTCTTTATGGAATTCGCACTTGGATAACTTGGCGTAGAGTCAGTGTTCTCGGAGTCTTAGTAGAACTTGCTTGACGTCCTCTAGATGAGTAGACAGATTCTGAGAAAATATCAGGATGTCATCTAGGTACACTACGACATTCTTGTACAACAAATCCCACAGAATGTCATTCATCATGTTCTGGAACACAGCGGGTGCGTTGCACAGGCCGAAGGGCATTACTAAGTACTGAAAATGACAGTCTCGAGTATTGAAAGCCGTTTTCCACTCATCGCCACTGAGAATCCGGACTAAGTTGTAGGCCCTTTCAGGTCAAGTTTCGAAAATATCTTGGCCCCCTGAAGCCAGTCAAACAGCTCTGAGATTAAGGCAGCGGGTAATGGTCTTTAATCGTAATCTCGTTCAGACCTCAATAGTCAATACAAGGACGTAAGGTTCTGTCCTTCTTCCCCACAAAGAAGAATCCTGCGCTGGCTGGCGACTTTGAAGGTCTAATGAAACCTTTCTGTAAATTCTCCTTGATATACTCAGACATAGCCTTATACTCTATTGTAGAGAGTGGATAAACCCGTCCCTTAGGAGGTTCAGTGTTTGGTTTCAGCCAAATGGCACAGTCGTAAGTCTGTGTGGAGGGAGGATGTCAGCAGCTTCTTTGGAAAACACATCACTGAATGATGCGTATTGAGGCAGCAGTCCTGCCATCACTGGAGTTGTAGGCATGAAGAGAACAAGAAAAACATTCTTGAGGCAACTGCCATGAGAACCTGGGCCCCAGCGGAAAAGTTCGAAGGAGGAGCAGTCGAATTGAGGCTGATGCAACTGCAACCAGGGTAACCCCAGTCACTGGTTCGGTGCGATATTTACAGTTTCGAATAATAGAAGGACTAGGGGGCATCCCATGAAGTTAGCAAGTAGCACATTTAAAACTAATCGGAGAAAATTCTTTTTCACTCAATGCACAATAAAGCTCTGGAATTTGTTGCCAGAGGATGTGGTTCGTGCAGTTAGTGTAGCTGGTTTTAAAAAAGGTTTGGATAAGTTCTTGGAGGAGAAGTCAATTAACGGCTATTAATCAAGTTTACTTAGGGAATAGCCACTGCTATTAATTGCATCAGTAGCATGGGATCTTTTTAGTGTTTGGGTAATTGACAGGTTCTTGTGGCCTGGTTTGGCCTCTGTTGGGAACAGGATGCTGGGTTTGATGGACCCTTGGTCTGACCCAGCATGGCAATTTCTTATGTTCTTATGATAAGTCACATCACCAGGCAAAGGCTCTCCATGGATGGAAGACAAGAGTAGTAGAGCTTCTAAAGTAACGAGGGGAATCCTCAAAAGTTCCACTAGGCGTCAAAGTATAAAGTTGCCTCCTGCCCCCGAATCCACAAGGACAAGAGTTTGGATTGTAGACGGTCCGCAAGTCAGGGAAACTGGTAGAGAGAGCGGAGAAGGCATGGTAAGGCCTAAGAACAGTCCTCCTGCAGGACTTAGGCCTGTCCGTTTTCCGGACGAATAGGGCATGTTGGGACATCGTGTCCAGCTTGTCCACAGTACATACATAAGCCATGTCTCTTCCGAAGTCTTCTCTCTTTTGAAGTCAAATGACTGCGACCAATTTGCATCAGTTCTTCTCCACTGGCAACAGGTACAGCTGGAACCATCTGAAGTGCAAGTTTAGCACGAGTCTCCTTCTGAATCGGTCCTTTAGTAGGCTTGAGTTCTTTCACCTTATCGTGAAGCCGGTGGTCAATTCTAGTAGCCAAGGCCACTAGTTCATCCAGCGAGTCAGGTTTCTCACGAGCGATGAGCTCGTCCTTCATACGGGTATTCAGACCTCTGAAGAAGAGAGTTTTCAGGCATCTAGGTTCCCAGCTTAATTCTGTAGCAAGAGTCTTGAACTCTATTGCAAAATCAGCCAGTGGTCGGTTGCCTTGCTTCAGGTCCACCAAGTCAGAACCAGCAATAGTCACTCGAGCTGGATCGTCAAAAACGGATTTAAATATTTCTATAAATCCATCAATATCCTGCAGGATTGGATCCTTAGGTTCCCACAGCGTTGAACCCAAGACAAGGCCCTTCCATCAAGATAAGATAGAATGTAAGTAGTCTTGGCGTAGGCTGTGGGGAAGTGTGCAGGCTGCAATGCGAAATGCATGCAGCATTGGTTTAGGAAACCTCTGGTTCTTTGAATCTCTCCAGAGAAATGAACTGGAGCAGCCAGAGGTACCATAGTCTTTAGAGTTACTTCAGGTAACTGACCTTCATTACAGGAAGTAGCGCCTTACGTCTTCTGTGCTTGTAGCTGAGGGCCAGGCCTGGAATGGACTGCAAGGCATTGAGCTATTCCGGATCCATGGAGTTAGCAATCTGTTATAATTAGTGAGGTTTGGGTGGACCCTTGGACACTGTGGCAGCTGACCACGCCCACGGGGGCGGTCCCGTGAGGGGCCACAGGTCAGGCTCAGCTGAGGACACACAAACACAGAGACTGATCTTTTATTAAACAGTGTGGTGTAGCCACCAGAGGTGGAAGTGATGAGAAGTAGCCCGGCTGGGCTAGTATCCCTCAGGCACTGGAACAGCGACTCCTCCGGTAGCAGTGCTGTAGTGGAAAGAACTGAGAATAATGAGCACAGTGGAATATGCACAAAGCCCCAGTATGGAGAACCCCAGGATAGGGAAAGCAGGCCCTCGAGGAGCGAGTACCTGATCCCTGAGAGCTGAGAGGCTTGAAGGAGATGTACTCACACAGCGGTTCCACGTAGAAGATGGCACTAGAGCTGGAACGGAGGCAAGCCCTTGAGGAGCCTGGTTCCAGGGAACAGCTCTGAGGTGAAGATGGTAGTACTCACTGGTGTTGAAGATAGTGAATCCTTCCAGGCAGAAGAGAAGGTAGGAGCAGGCAGTGAGTCAGGGTACATGGGCCCTCGAGGAGCAAGTACCGGTTTCCTGATAGCTGAGAGGCTGGAAAGCAAGTGAGGCCCTCGAGGAGTGGGTACCCTATTACCGTTAAGAGTCCAATAGTAGACTGGAGGCAGAGTAGCTGGGTACGGAGAGCGAATCCCATCCGTAGGATTTCCCTTGCTAACTTAAAGGCTAGCAAACAGTGTAGGCTTTAAATATCCGGGCAGCGTGACGTCATCACAGGGGGAAGCCCCTAAGGTTCGTGCCAAGTAGGAAATAAGAGTGAGGGCCGCGCGGCGCACGTGCCCTAAGGTACAGACGGAGCATGGCAGGAGGCAGCGCCCAAGCCGGTCCGGGGACGCCGGAGAGGACGGCAGGCAGACGCCGCGGCAGCCATGCGTCCATCCATAGCGAGAGGAGGTGCAAAGAAAGAAAGGTAGGCGGAGTGAAGCCATCGGGAAGGGACGTTTACAACAATATATAAATGATCTGGAAAGGAATACGACGAGTGAGGTAATCAAATTTGCGGATGATACAAAATTATTCAGAATAGTTAAATCACAAGCGGATTGTGATACATTACAGGAGGACCTTGCAAGACTGGAAGATTGGGCATCCAAATGGCAGATGAAATTTAATGTGGACAAGTGCAAGGCGTTGCATATAGGGAAAAATAACCCTTGCTATAGTTACACAATGTTAGGTTCCATATTAGGAGCTACCATCCAGGAAAGAGATCTAGGCATCATAGTGGATAACACATTTTATTTTATTTTAACAGGTTTTATTGACCGTCATTTAGTTACTACTTTCACAACGGTTTACAAACAATAGGAAAATGAATACAGCATATTTATAATAACATTAAAAGTCATAAAAACAAATTAACACAAGTTGTTAATAATAAAGTAACAAGTAAAAACAAGTAAAAAGATAAAACAAATGATAGATAAAAGAACTAATAGATAAAAAGGTAAAGGTAAAAGCACTGAGGTTCATTTCACATTGAAATCGTCGGCTCAGTGTACTGCAGCAGTCAAAAAAGCAAACAGAATGTTAGGAATTATTAGGAAGGTAATGGTTAATAAAACGGAAAATGTCATAATGCCTCTATATCGCTCCAAGGTGAGACCCCACCTTGAATACTGTGTACAATTCTGGTCCCCGCATCTCAAAAAAGATATAGTTGCGATGGAGAAGGTACAGAGAAGGGCAACCAAAATGATAAAGGGGATGGAACAGCTTCCCTATGAGGAAAGGCTGAAGAGGTTGGGGCTGTTCAGCTTGGAGAAGAGACGGCTGAGGGGAGATCTGATAGAGGTCGTTAAGATCATGAGAGGTCTTGAACGAGTAGATGTGAATCCATTATTTACACTTTCGAATAATAGAAGGACTAGGGGGCATTCCATGAAGTTAGCATGTGGCACATTTAAGACTAATCGGAGAAAATTATTTTTCACGCGACATACAATAAAGCTCTGGAATTTGTTGCCAGAGGATGAGGTTAGTGCAGTTAGTGTAGCTGGGTTCAAAAAAGGTTTAAATAAGTTCTTGGAGGAGAAGTCCATTAACGGCTATTAATCAAGTTTACTTAGGGAATAGCCACTGCTATTAATTGCATCAGTAACATGGAATCTTCTTAGTGTTTGGATAATTGCCAGGTTCTTGTGGCCTGGTTTGGCTTCTGTTGGAATCAGGATGCTGGGCTTGATGGACGCTTGGTCTGACCCATCATGGCAATTTCTTATGTTCTTTTTTTTTTCTTTTTAATTCTTTATTTATCGATTTCACAATATTATAAAACCAAAAATTTTGCAAATAAGAAAAATCAGATATGATGGAGTATTGAGAAAAAACATCTTTAGAAACTTATATAGATTAGGTTATAGCAACATTCTCCATCCATCTTAATTTTATAAATCAATATACATTCTTTAACCAAAGTTCTAGGATCCAATAAATCAGAGAGACATGAGGAAAAATAATATAATAAAAGTAACACGGCATTCTAACAACCAATTCCTTAATTACTAGGTGTTGATGTAAGGGGCATTTTTGATTCAAGAAAATCTTTTAATTGCTGTGGAGTGAAAAAAATGTTAACCTCTGCTCCTTTCTTCAATATACATTTACAAGGGAATTTTAAATTAAACGAGAAACCCAAAATAATAGCCTGCTGGCGAAGAGTTAAGAACTCTCTTCGCCTGCTCTGAGTGATTGGAGAGATATCGGGAAACATTTTTATGTTTTCACCATAATAATTGGTAGGGAATTTTCTAAAATAATTTTTCATAATTAGTTGAAGATCCATAAGCGATATTACAGAAACCAATAGGGTAACCCTATCTACTATTTCTGCAGCTGAGTCTTCTAAGAATTCAGTCAAGTTTTCTTGTATATTTATTCTATTAACCGCAGACCTTGCTTTCGGTAAAAAGAAGCATTTATTTATTGCTGGCAGATGTTCTTCATCAAAACAGAGAACCTCCATCAAATATCTCTTCAAAGAAATATATGGGTTTTCACCCAAAATGCGAGGAAAATTTAAAATCCTTAAGTTCAGATGCCTGGAGGCGTTTTCCAATGTTTCAATTCTTCTTGCCATAAACACAGTGTCCTTCACAACAGCTGCTTTAAAATTATGATTTTCAAGATCTTTTTTTTCCAGTTTCTCTACCTTCTTAAGCACCAATTCATATTTCTGCTGGTATTCCGACAAATTTTGGGTTCCCTGAGAAGCCAGCATTTCCACTTTCTCACTCACTCGGTTCACCACTGTAGCTACCCCCACCATCAAGTCCCATAGTGCAGCATTAGTCACATTTTCAGGTCTCTCTGGGATTTTTAAAAGAGTATCGACTTGGGGAGCTGTCTGTGGTAGAGGCAAAAAAATGTCCACGGGACTTACTCCAGCACTCCTTTCTCCCAGTCCGTTGGATGGTCCTGCATTGGCGGTTACTTCACCCTGGGCTGCTAAGTCAATGGTCCGCGCTAGAGACGCTATGCTCAGCGTTGGTGCCTCTGCTTGCTGCCCGGAAGAGGTTCCTTCAGCCAATGCTCCGGGTTGAAACAAAGAGACCGTTCCCTGTGATGGTGCTGACCTCAGTTCGGGGCTCAGGCTCATCTCCTCCTGCACGACTTCCTCTCCCTGCTGAAGCTGCGCCAAGGGCTCCTTGACTCCTGGAAGAGCTGTAGTTGAGGAGGTAAGGAATCGAGTAATCTCTTGCAAAACCGCCGAAGACGGTGGGGGCGTCAAGGGGTAAACCCTGACTTTCCCCTTCCTCTTTGGGAGCATAGTAGAAATGAGGCAACTTGTTTAGAAAGAAAAACACAGAGGTACTTGATGCCGACTCCTATCCTGCCGCCATCTTGGATCCTTCACCAATTTCTTATGTTCTTATGACAAGAACAAGGTTAGTATGGAAACCACATTGGTCTACATGCAAAATGTTATGATCATGATTAAATCAGGAAGCTGTGAGAGAACTAGTTTCTCCATTAATTTAGCCACAGTAGGAAAATTAGAAATGAGCCTATAGCTGGAAACAGCATAAGGTGGTAAACTAGGCCTCTTCAAAACGGGTGTTTCCATAGCCGTCTGGAAGCATGACGGGATAATACCTGGGTAAGGGTGATAATATCCTGAAAGTGAGGTAATAAACTAATTAAAGACCACCTGGATAGGGATCTAGTGCACTAGAAACTCTACATGATTTCAGTGTCACTTCGACCGCCAAGTTAACAATTACCTTGAGCTGATGGATTATAGATCCAAAGGATGGTGCTGTGTCAAGAATGAATTGATGCACCAATATTAGGATCTTGTATTTTATACGCCACTGAATTGGCAACCAATGTAAATTAACAAGTATGGGGAAAATATGCTCTTGAAAGGAGGTACCTGATAGCAAATATGCAGCTCTAAATTAAGGATTGCAACGTGGTTTGAAAATCAGATGGATCTAACAATAAATGTAATGTCATAAAAGATTATTTCACCACAACTCTTAGGTGTGGACGCCTGTAGAAACTGCTTTCGATAATAACCCTCATATTGAGCACCTCGGTTTTAATTGGAAGCAATGGTCCTCAAACACAATCTCTGTGGGGAAGGAAAGAGGGTAAGAATAATAATGTTAGACTTATTAACACTGAGGATTAATTAACTATGAAATAACAATTGCCTGATTGCAGAGAAGCAGATGGATAAAAACTTCAAGGTAGTGGTCCAGAAAGAAGAAACCAGTATACAAAACTGTATATCGTCTTATCGTCTGCATATAATTTGTAGATAAGCATTACCTCTTCAAAGAGCATATATATATATATATATATAGAAAGAAAGATTTACATATAGACTAGCCATTAAGCCCATAACAACGGGCTACATTTAAAAAAATGTTAGAAACGTGCGCCAATGGAATAGCCCTGTTTTCCAGTTTGCCCTGTTAACGGCTCTGACTTCCTAACCCCCTAGTTTTAAAGACTCCCTTCTCCCCTGTTAGACCCGACCCTTAAAACCCCCTTGACTAGCCCAGATTTTTTTTATTTTTTTTACTTTCACACCCGCCATAGCAGAAGTAAAATTACGCAGTAGGGACCCCTCGACAGGTCCATGCCCTGCCCAGACCACGCCTATGCCCCGCCCCTTTGTGACTTTTTATTTGTGCACGTACGTGTGCCAGCCTGAGAGATGCACATATCCCCTGGCTTTGGCACGCGTAGGGCTTTTAAAATATAGTATATAAACTCTATTAGGTACATCAGCTGGACTGGATTCTTTATAGGTTGTCCTATCTTTTCGTGAACAAGCACATGAACTTTAGAGATCACATTTATCAAATTTGCGGATGATACAAAATTATTCAGAGTAGTTAAATCACAAGCAGACTGTGATACATTGCAGGAGGACCTTGTGAGACTGAAAGATTGGGCATCCAAATGGCAGATGAAATTTAATGTGGACAAGTGCAATGTGATGCATATAGGGAAAAATAACCCTTGCTGTAGTTACACGATGTTAGGTTCCATATTAGGAGCTACCACCCAAGAAAGAGATCTAGGTGTCATAGTGGATAATACTTTAAAATCGTCGGCTCAGTGTGCTGCAGCAGTCAAAAAAGCAGACAGAATGTTAGGAATTATTAGGAAGGGAATGGTGAATAAAATGGAAAATGTCATAATGCCTCTCTTTCGCTCCATGAATATCACACCTTGAATACTGTGTGCAATTCTGGTCTCCGCATCTCAAAAAAGATATAGTTGCAATGGAGAAGGTACAGAGAAGGGCAACCAAAATGATAAGGGGAATGGAACAGCTCCCCTATGAGGAAAGGCTGAAGAGGTTAGGGCTTTTCAGCTTGGAGAAGAGACGGCTGAGGGGGGATATAATAGAGGTGTTTAAAATCATGAGAGGTCTTGGATGTGACTCGGTTATTTACACTTTCGAATAATAGAAGGACTACGGGGCATTCCATGAAGTTAGCAAGTAGCACATTTAAGACTAATTGGAGAAAATTATTTTTCACTCAACGTTCAATAAATCTCTGGAATTTGTTGCCAGAGGATGTGGTTAGTGCAGTTAGTGTAGCTGGGTTCAAAAAAGGTTTGGATAAGTTCTTGGAAGAGAAGTCCATTGACTGCTATTAATCAGGTTTACTTGGGGAATAGCCACTGCTATTAATTGCATCAGTAGCATGGGATGATCTTAGTGTTTGGGTACTTGCCAGGTTCTTATGGCCTGGATTGGCCACTGTTGGAAACAGGATGCTGGGCTTGATGGACCCTTGGTCTGACCCAGCATGGTAATTTTTTATGTTCTTATGTTCATAGGTCTCTTCTTCAGAGCCGGAACCTTCCTTTGAAGAGGGGATATAATGTTCAGTAATTCAGCATGTGCAATGTTTAGTCACAGACTGCATTAATAAAGTTGTCAGGAAAGGTTATAGGGTACCAGAGGGCATACTGGGAAATAATACAGATGTGTCCTCTTCCTCTTAAGACGGTGGTGGACTCTGTCTGGGATGGATTCTTGTTAAGCCTTAATATGTGCTTATGACTTAACCCTCTGTAACAGGGTGGGCAAACTTTTCACAGCTGGGGTCACATTTCTCTATCTCGTTTGTAACAGGGGCTGGGAGGGCCCTATGGAGCCCCTCATGGAGGCGTGGGGACCCTGAATTCTCTCTCTCTCTCTTTGCTCATGCATGCAAGCTCTCTCCATCTCTTTCTATAACACCCACATACACTCTCTCCCTCATATACCTCTCTCACTCTTTGCTCACACATGCAAGCTCTCTCCATCTCTTTCTATAACACCTGCATACACTCTCTCTCTCTCGTGTACCTCTCTCACTCTTTGCTCACACATGCAAGCTCTCTCCTATAACACCCACATACACTCTCTCCCTCATATATCTCTCTCTTTGCTCACACATGCAAGCTCTCTCCTATAACACCCACATACACTCTCTCCCTCATATACCTCTCACTCTTTGCTCACACATGCAAGCTCTCTCCTATAACACCCACATACACTCTCTCCCTCATATATCTCTTTGCTCACGCATGCAAGCTCTCTCCATCTCTTTCTATAACACCCGCATACACTCTCTCTCTCGTGTACCTCTCTCACTCTTTGCTCACACATGCAAGCTCTCTCCTATAACACCCACATACACTCTCTCCCTCATATATCTCTCTCTTTGCTCACGCATGCAAGCTCTCTCCATCTTTCTATAACACCCGCATACACTCTCTCTCGTGTACCTCTCTCACTCTTTGCTCACACATGCACGCTCTCTCCTATAACACCCACATACACTCTCTCCCTCGTGTACCTCTCTCACTCTTTGCTCACACATGCAAGCTCTCTCCATCTCTTTCTATAACACCCGCATACACTCTCTCTCTCTCGTGTAACTCTCTCACTCTTTGCTCACGCATGCAAGCTCTCTCCATCTCTTTCTATAACACCCACATACACTCTCTCCCTCATATACCTCTCTCACTCTTTGCTCACGCATGCAAGCTCTCTCCATCTTTCTATAACACCCACATACACTCTCTCTCCCTCATATACCTCTCTCACTCTTTGCTCACGCATGCAAGCTCTCTCCATCTCTTTCTATAACACCCACATACACACTCTCCCTCATATATCTCTCTCTTTGCTCACGCATGCAAGCTCTCTCCATCTCTTTCTATAACACCCGCATACTCTCTCTCTCGTGTACCTCTCTCACTCTTTGCTCACACATGCAAGCTCTCTCCTATAACACCCACATACACTCTCTCCCTCATATACCTCTCTCACTCTTTGCTCACACATGCAAGCTCTCTCCATCTCTTTCTATAACACCCACATACACTCTCTCCCTCGTGTACCTCTCTCACTCTTTGCTCACACATGCAAGCTCTCTCCATCTCTTTCTATAACACCCACATACACTCTCTCCCTCATATACCTCTCTCCCTCACTTCTTCCTCTGCCAGTAGCTCCAGGGGCCTCCCATTCCTCTTCAGCCACGGGCAGGATGGGCTCTGCTAGTGGCCCCAAGGCTTCCTTTTCTCTTCAGCTGCCAGCAGGTTGGGCTCCAGTTATGGCCTGGGGTCACCATTTTTCTTTGGCTGGCACGGGTGACCACGCCGTTGAGGATGATGCCAGTTTCTGTCATTGGTGGGCCAGACACAATAGAACAGCAGCATGCGTTGGTGGGCTGCATTAAACAGGGTGATGAACGGCAGTTTGCCCACCCCTGGTCTATAATGTGACAGGGGACTTATGTGATCTGGATGGCTCATGTACAGCTTTAGATTATTTGCATGTTAGTGCAATAAAAGTTAACAGCCCACAAAGAATTCAATTTTCTTCAGGACCAATAGCTTCTAGAATGTTCCACTGCACTTCTGATACTAGTCCGATAAATGTGTGCGTGTGTGTTGCTATCTTTGCAGCTTCACAAATTAAACAGCTTTGCATATATTACTTACTTTTTTAAACACAAAAATAAAAAATGTCAGGATCTGCACTGATTTATATATCAAAACATATAAAATTATGGATTCTTATGGAAATCTATCAGTGCTGTAATTATCTGAAAAAAGAATTGTCTTAAAAAGTGTCTATTTCTACATAGTTGAGTATGCACACATATTCCATATGTATGCAAAGAATTAGCCAGATTTTTGTGTTTGCACAAGAACTGAAAAATGAGCTATAACAGGCTGAGATAATGACTTTTTTACTTCATTTCTGAAGTATTTCAGATACAATAACATAGGCATATTAAGTGATGGGGATGACTTTTAAATGTAAAAATGCAACCTAAAAACTATGTGCGTTCTCAAAAGGTCTGGGCAGGGGACTCTATACACTCCTGTGTGCTTTCAGCATGCTCACAAAGAAATGCTTTGAAGTGATATCTATTGATATTTGATGCGATATCTATTGTGAATGCCGGTATAGAAAAACTTAAAATAAATAAATAAATAAGTGTTGCCATGCCATGTCCCTATTCAAGTCACCTTTTTTATATTAAAAAATTGGTCAAGTTTCCGCTCTGCTTTTTCCCCAGTTCCATCCAGTCCATTATTATAAAAGGAGGTGGGTGGGTGGAGAAAATGAACATGTGCCTTGTTAGTGGAAATAGAGAAGTCTTATTCCCTAATATAAAGCATAGATCGTTCTTTCTGCCCTGCTGAGTTTGATACTGCATTTTTTTGGATGCTGGCCTGTTGTTGTTACTGTTGCTGGTAATGATTGTGTTATTTATTTATGAATATTTGATATTCCACTTTTTCCCAAAGTTGGACTCATGGCTGATTACAATAAATCTAAATGAACAGCTTACAGTCCAATCAGAATTTGCAATTAACACAGCATTGGATTCCAGCATAAGAAAACTTATTTCTGAATAGTTCCAAGATTCAGTTGTGTCCCTGTTGCCAGGGCTGGATTTGTACTCCCGGCGTCCATAGGCAGTGTTACGAGCGCGCATGGGCGCGGTCGTCTCGGGCGGGTGGTGAGCCCTTGGGCCACGGCAGGACCCCAGGAGGAGCCCAAGGCCACACCGTGGGAGGTGAGCTGAGCAGGCATGGTGAGCCAGGCAGGCAGGAACAGAAACAGGGAGTCCGGCCCTCAGCCGGACCTGCATGCCCATGGTAGCCAACACGGGGAAGTTGACTAGTGAACGGTCCTCCGACTGTTCCCGGCCCTTTCGGACCTGCCGCAGGGAACGGCAATGGGCAGCAGGCCGGACAGAGGCGAGGGCAGACAGAGTCCTTAAACAGAAGACATCAGACGGGACAGAAGCAGGCTGAAGCAAGACGGAGACATCAGGGCAAGGGCTGAAGCGAGACACAGGAAAGGTCCAGGCGAGCAGGAACTCCGATGCTGGGATACTCACATCCGAAGCCCCCTCGGCTGGCAGAAGCTCAAGAGCCCGTGGGACGAATCCCTCCTGTTGGCCACTCCAGGGCCCAACAGGACAGAAGGCTCAGGAACCAGGTCAAGGCAGAGACAGGTAGACATCCGGGCAAGGGCTGAAGCAGACACTGGAGACAAGGCTGGACGGGAACATTGCACTGTCCATCAGGGCGCCCTACTCAGCCCACCCGTGGGACTGAGTCGCGGACCACCCTGTCCCAGACGCGCCCTACACAGCCTAGGAAGGCTGGACACGGACCACGCTGAGAAGGAGGGCGCGGGGAAGACCCAGGCGCACAGGAACTCCGATGCTGGGATACTCACATCCGAAGTCCTTACGGCTGGCAGAAACAGGGGCAGACATCAGGCAAAGACACTGGACAAGGAACCATGGAAGACCTGGATCAGCACGGTTACAGCCGACTGTAAGGCTTGATCAAAGGCCGAAGACAAGCAGGAGTCGGAGTCACGGACCGGAGTCAAGGCAGGCTGAAGACAAGCAGGAGTCGGAGTCATGGACCGGAGTCAAGGCAGGCTGAAGACAAGCAGGAGTCGGAGCCACGGAGGACCTGGATCGGCAGGGTTACAGACTACTGTAGAGCCCGATCCGAAGGCCGAAGACAAGCAGGAGTCGGAGTCACGGACCGGAGTCAAGGCAGGCTGAAGACAAGCAGGAGTCGGAGTCACGGACCGGAGTCAAGGCAGGCTGAAGACAAGCAGGAGTCGGAGTCACGGACCGGAGTCAAGGCAGGCTGACGACAAGCAGGAGTCGGAGCCACGGAGGACCTGGATCGGCAGGGTTACAGACTACTGTAGAGCCCGATCCGAAGGCAAAGACACAGTGAACAGAAAGTCCTTAAATACTGGAGGTAGAAGGCAACTCCCTGGGAGGAGCTTGCCAGGACCGCCCACCGCTGGTCCTATAACTAGGGTAGAGAGCTGCGGGCCAGCCCCTAGGGAAGGGCGTCGCCCAACAGGAAGTCCAAACACTGAGGCTGCAAGCCACCGGCATGCCTCAGGAGCAGCTAGGCCTCTCAGGCTCTGGAGCAAGTCCTGGATGATGCGCAGGCGAGGCCCTGGCTTCAGAGCGGCATCTGGAGGAAGGTAAGAGACCTCCTGCAGCGCAGCAGCAGGGGGGATCGCAACAGGCAGGGCCGGAGAGGTTGGGTGGTAGATGCCCCCTTCCCTTCTCCCTAACCCCAAGATTGCGGGATCCACTCACAACCGCTTACCCAGAGTAGCAGAGCTCTGATCTTGCAGCAGAAGTAATTAAAAAAAGAAACTCAGTTGGTGAGATCCTGCTGTTGGTTTTGCTCTTGCTGTGGTCTCTATTAAACCTGTTGCTGATTGTTTTACTGATGCCTTTGTCACTGTTGCTGTTGATCCACCTGTTTTCCCTCTGTTATTGCTGCCAGTCCACCAGCTGCTTTCTGTCCTTTGCTGTTATTGCTGCTCCTGCTGCCTGAATTCCTTCCATATAATTACTGATGATCCCCTTGTTGCTCTCGGTGTTTGGTTGTTATTGCTGCTGGTGGTACCTCTGTCAGGGCCGGTGCAAGAGTATTTGGTGCCCTAGGTGAAGCTTCAGTCATGGCAACTCCAGCCCAGCGCTCCCTTTGGCTGTACTGACTCTCCCCCTTTGGGCCTTTTTCTGGTAGAATTTTGCTGCTCCCCCAAATTTTTGCAGTCTAGCCAACTGCCTAGTTTGCTTAATGGAAGCACCAGCCCTGGCCTATGTTGCTGCTGCTGCTGTTGGTGGTGCTGGTTTTCCTCCCTAATAATTGCTGCTTAAGGCAGTCAGTCAGAAGGGTGGGTAAGACAGCCGACCCACTGTGGTGGCAAGGCGGGTAGTCCAGTGAGAGCTGGTGTAAAACACATTGGGGGTCCAGGACAGAAACTGAGAGGTGGGCTCTGGCAGTACCAGGCAGCCTGAAGCTCTGGCTCAGTGAGAGCATTGAGGCAATAGGAAATCGCCTTGTTTGCCTGCTTTAAAAACCGTCATTAGTGTCCGACTGCTCCCAAATTGCCCTCCTCTCTTGCCTGGCACTGGAGCTTACTTTGCTGTGTCTGCGCTTCCCAACTGTAACTCAGCCGCAGTCTTTGCCGCAAGGATGTATCATTGGAAGGGACCACATCCCAGCCGGCCCTGTCATCAGAGCAGCCCCCCCCCCCCCCCAAAAAAATGGGAAAGGCCCACCCAGGGTGTTGTTTAGCTCTGTGGTGAAACTGCTGCTTCTGCTGCCAGGGTCCACCTGCTGATACTTGCGTGGCTGCTAGCCCTCTTCCTGCTGCCTGGATCCTCTGCTGTTTGCTACTGTTCCTCCACCTGCGTGTGCCGCTTTTATTCCTACGTTTGGCCTCCTTCCTCAATTTGTTCTTCCCCAGTAGCTGTTGTCGGCCCTGCTGCCGCTTCGAGAATCGGGGGGGGGGGGCTTCTTTAAGATTGCACGGAGCAGCCTCTCGGTGTCACATGATGGCCAGGATATAACGAAAGAGCCCCGGAGAGAGGAGCGCAGGAGTCCAGCGAGAGAGCGCGAGGCTGCACCTGTCCCCGCGGACGTCACAACGCGGTGAGTTCCCGGGACCCCTGCCCAGCACGCGCCTGTTTGGGGGGCCTTTAGGCGCGGAGAAGCAGAATAAATGCCGAGGATGCCCGGGATCATTCTGTGGGGGTGACCTTAAGGAGAGAGCCGCTGTCACTGCCCCCCCCGCCCCCATTACAGCCCCCCAGCCCTGCCGGTGGTATTTCTGGGAGGAATCGGGGAGCTGTGCCCTCATGTTCTGGTTGCTAAGAGGAGGTTTCTGGGCTCCTGCCACATGGCTCCTGGATGTCCGCATTCCAGCTCATGTTGCGCAGATGAAATTCAAAGTGGAGGTAAACAGGGGAGGAGGGAGGGAGGGAGCCGGCGTTTGCTGTTTACATCCTGGGGCTGCACGAGTGACAGCCGCCCCCTCCTGCCCGAGAGACTCCTGGGATGAGAGAGCGCGAGAGACGGAGGGACCCCGGGATCGCAGAGGCCCCCGGAGGAGCCCCCGCTTCTCGCCGCTGAGCTTTATTCGTAGGGGGTGGGTGCCGATCCGCTTTCCTGCTGGTTCCTGAGGAATCCGGAGTCATCCTTCCCGGATCCCTTCCCCGCTTCTCATTATGCGCAGCGCTAACTTTTTACTGAGGCTCTTGAAACCATCCACGGCTTGTCGTCCCTCTCTCGCCCCCTTCCCCCAAACTATCTGTGCCTGTGGGGTCCTGGTAAGAGCTGTGATTGCCGGCCCTCGTGAGCCCCCCTGGTGAGGATGAGCAGGGCTGACTTTACAGAGCCCTTTTTATTTTAATCGTTCTGTATATGACTTTGGCAACCCTGGTGAGATTGTGATGCCAATAAAGTTATCTGAATCTGAAAAGGTCCACGCATTTAATTTGTCGCCCTTCGTGCCCCCCACGCCCTTCCTGGGGCGTGGGGGGCACTGGTTCCCCTAGGTTTCCATAGTAACCTTAAAATGGGTGGGGGCTGGCAGCCGCAGGCTCTGCTGGTGCTGATGGTGGTATAGAGGGGGCACGAGCTGTAAGGGAGAGAGGTTCGCAGGCACCAGGGCGGCTCTGCCGGGTGACGGCTGGAGCTGGCAGTGGCTGCAGGCCCGTGACTAAGAGTTTTTCAGGAAAGGGCCTCACCGAGTGCCTTCCTTCCGGCCTTGGTGTCACAGGATGTAAACAGACACACGCAGCACCCGGGGGAAGCCTCTGCCCCTGCCCCGGGGGGGCCTCACTTCTAAATACTGGGGTTCTGCTCATCTCCGGGAAGGATGTGCCCCCCCCCCCCCCGACCTCCGTCACTGGCTGGTGATTCAAAGATGTGGCGCAGCAAACTGCAAAGGAAAACAATCTGTTGGCTGAGAAGAGCTGCTGTGAGGGGACGGTCCCTGGTTGCTGATCTCCCGAGAAGGCTCCTCCTATCCCTGTCCCAGGAAATGCTGGTTCTCCGCTCATACCTCCCCCTAGGTTCTGCACATAGGCAGAATGGGGGGACGACCCAGTTTCTGGATATCCTCCAGAATTAGGCACCCTAGGTAAATGTCTGTTTCCTATTTCTGAATCCGGCCTTGCCCTTCCTCCCTCCTGGTAGGGACTGCTTATTCCAATGGATTCCCAGTAATTTGCCTTCCCCTCTTCCCCCCCCCCCCCCACCTTGCGGAGGAGAAGAATCAAATTCTTGGTAGGGATGGGTCAGACCCACACTTATTCCTCCCCCCCCCCCCCCATTTGATAGGATAGGGTCAGACAGGCTCCTGCTGTATGGCAGTATACGCAGTATTACCTGGTCCAGATTTTGGACCACTTCCTTGGTACCAACCAGCACTGGGACAGCTGTGTGCTGGTAAATGGCAGTAAGAGTGCCCCTTGAGACTGAAGCTGCAGGCCAGGTTGACCAGAGAGAATAAAAAAAACAAAAAACCCTGGATCTGAGGCCCCGTGGGAGAATGGGGAAAGGTGTAAAACTACTTGACTCTATTTTGTCACTGCGCACATCCTGTGATTCCCATAACGTTCATATCCGAGCTGGGACTCAGGAGGATTTGCTGAGGTAAATATGGTTATTGTGATGTGCTGGCTACCTTATATTGGATCAGTATTATAAGGCTGTGTGTGAGGGGTAGTATCCTTGAGGGTGCAAGACATTATGAGTCAGTCTGGGGCTGTAAATCAGTATTTGTGGAGCCTTGCTTAGATTGGTGGAATCAGGCACCCTGTAGTCCAGCTGGATGGAAGAGATGAATGGCTGATAATAGCAAAGTACATTTCTGCCACTGAGCTGCAGACCTCACAGACAGCCACCTAACTGTGCTTAGCTGCAGGAGCATGCCCATGAGCACTATAGATGGCAGATCCACCCTTCTAAACTGAATGCACATAAGTGTATGCTAACCTGTTGCTAAGTGTATGTGTGCTGTTGGTATCCCAGCTCTTTCTGTTGTCTTATCTGCACTCCTTCCTAAGGATAACGTGCTCTTGACTGCACATTTGCTTGGAAGCACCACATACAATGTTCATTTAGGAATTGCTTTGATGTATTTGTCTGGCCAGTAAAAAGCATGCAATGTATATTTTGAGGGGAAAGAAAGTTCCAGAGCAATAGCAGATGCAAGAAGTGTCCAGCCCCAGAAGCAAGGGAAAGTGCAGAGACACCTATCAGTAGTCGGACAACTAGCTTGCAGATGGAATCTAGCTTCAATCATAAACCTGAGCAGAGTGGTGCAGACAGGACAAAACAATTATTCATTAAAAAGTCATATAAAACACAGCTACTCGTTTGGTTGCCTCTCTTCTGAAGCGAAGCTTATATACAGACTTTTTTTAATATGTCGGGCTAGGTAGCTGGGAAGGCAGTATGGGTCACCAGCATCTGATGGCAGAGAGCAGCTAAGGCTGGAGCCAGCAATGGAACAGTAAAAGTGAGGATCCCCAGGGCAATAAATAATGGTGGTCAAGCTGGATAGTTTGCAACAGCTGATGATTCAGGAAGACAAGAGACCAAAAATTGCAGCCAAAAGTAGCAGAAGTGTAACTGGGGCACTTGACCTTAATGATTGTGAGCAACTATAGACCAACGAGGAGAGGTAGCTTATTGTATCAGCCTCTGCAAAAGAATTAACCCATTATAGCAACATTCATGATTCTGCATTGAGTCCAAAGCATTGGATTTTCAAGATGGCTGACAGGAGACCATCACAGCCAGGACCTGCAAGAATTTGGTGATCAGCAAAAGACATTTAAAGGGGAAAGGCGAAGAGCAGAAGATTAGAGAGAATACTGAGAGAAAAAGAACAAGGCATGAGGAAGGAAAGAAGGCAGGAAAGGGGAGAAGATAAGAAAAGTAGCACTACATTTTACAGAACCAGAGCAGGAATCAGGAAGGGAGATCAGAAACAGGGAGAATGGCGAAAGTGTGAACCACAATTTGGTGATCACAGGAGGCTACATGGCAAGCACAGAAAACTGCAGTCTATTTAAGCCGATAAGGGGGCTGTTGGAAAAGTTTTAAGAAATTCATGATACAAAGAGGTTTGGCAAAGTCTCAAGGCCTGGCAGAATTCATAATGAAGCAAAAGAAGAGAGCATATCATGTGCCCAACAACTCAGTCCTAATGGGTTTAGCTTCCCGTCTTAAAATTAGCAGCAAGGACAATGGAACTAAAACATTTAGGACTGTAGATTATTTGGGGCAGTTTTCCTGGTCAAGTTTTTTTGTATCGTTTAGGTCATGTGAGGTTGAGAGATTGTATGTGTGCACTCGGTGCAAAGAGCTCCTGGCTCTCAGAGAACGAGTCCAATCTCTGGAGGCTAGAGTAGCAGACTTGGAAGAGCTGAGGGAGACAGAGAGGTACATTGACGAGACCTTCAGGGACATAGTAGCCAAGTCCCAAATCCATTCTGGCAGCCCCAGTGCTGCCTTGGATCAGAAAGGTCTCCCAGTAGGAGATCATCACCCTGGTGTAGCAGGAAGTGATCCTGTAGCAAGGACCTGCTCTCCAGGTGATGCATTGTCCTCTCGCACTGAGGACAAATCTCTCAGGGCTACTGCCCAGGAGGGAAGGGTTAGGCCAGCCATCATAGTTGGTGATTCGATTATTAGAAATGTAGATAGCTGGGTGGCTGGTGGACGTGAGGACCGCCTGGTAACTTGCCTGCCTGGTGCGAAGGTGGCAGACCTCACGCGTCACCTAGATAGGATTATAGACAGTGCTGGGGAGGAGCTGGCTGTCGTGGTACATGTGGGCACCAACGACATAGGAAAATGTGGGAGAGAGGTTCTGGAAGCCAAATTTAGGATTTTAGGTAGGAAGCTGAAATCCAGAACCTCCAGGGTGGCATTCTCTGAAATGCTTCCTGTTCCACGTGCAGGTCCCCAGAGGCAGGCAGAGCTCCAGAGTTTCAATGCGTGGATGAGACGATGGTGCAAGGAAGAGGGATTCAGTTTTGTAAGGAACTGGGGAAACTTTTGGGGAAAGGGGAGACTTTTCCGAAAGGACGGGCTCCACCTTAACCAGAGTGGAACCAAGCTGCTGGCACTAACTTTCAAAAAGGAGATAGAACAGCTTTTAAACTAGAACAAGGGGGAAAGCCGACAGTCACTCAGCAGTGCATGGTTCGGAGAAATGTATCCTTGAAGGATACTAATGAAACAGGAGAGTTAGGGCATCCCAACAGAGAGGTTCCATCAAAAGCAAACATAGTTCATATGCCTATAGGTAAAAAATCACCAAAGCTAATGATTACCGAATTATCCCAAACAACTGAAAAGCAGGTTGTTAAAACAAGCAAAAACCACACTTTGAAATGTCTGTATGCCAATGCCAGAAGTCTAAGAAGTAAGATGGGAGAGTTAGAGTGTTTAGCAGCAAATGATGAGATTGACATAATTGGCATCACAGAGACTTGGTGGAAGGAGGATAACCAATGGGACAGTGCTATATCAGGGTACAAATTATATCGCAATGATAGGGAGGATCAACTTGGTGGGGGTGAGGCACTTTATGTCCGGGAGGGTATAGAGTCCAACAGGATAAAGATCATACAAGAGAGTAAATGCTCAGTAGAATCTATATGGGTAGAAATCTCATGTGTGTTGGGTAAGAGTATAGTGATAGGAGTATACTACCGTTCACCTGGATTAAAGCTGCTTTTTTTTTTTTTTTTTTAACTGTACAAAAGCAGAAACAACCTGACGTCACAGTTCCCTCTTAATTCTTTCCAGGGTGTGTGCCCTATCCTTGGGCACACAGAGGTCAGTATTCAAAGGGGTTTGTTCAGGTTCAAAAGGGTTTTTCTGTTGCCCTGACATAAACCTTTAATTAAACATTCCCTCCCCCCCCCCCCCCCCCCCGGCTAAATCTTACCCAGATAAAAAGAAAGAGGCAGGGGGGCAGTTCCAGGGATGGGGCTTTATCAGATAAAGCTGATATTTAGCACTGCCCAGTTTAACTTGTGCAGGTAAATCTGGTCAGAGAAAATGTTGTCCTAAATTACCCTGGTAAATTCCCGCTCTCTGTGGTCCTCATAATTTTTTACAGGGGGGGGGGGGGGGGAGTCCCCATCTCCCGTTCCTCCTCCACCAGCATCTGTCCTCCCTGTTTTTTTTTCTCAGCATTTACTTTCTTACGTCCTTCCTCCTCCCCTAGTTTTAAGGCCGAGGAAGGGGACCCTGGAACCCTAGTTTTTAAGGTTGTTTTTTTGGGGGGGGCAGTTCAGTTACTATAACTGCTGCATCCAAAGGGATAGAAAGGGAGCTGGGAACCATCTGTTCAGTGCTTCACTGCCCGCCTGTGCTATGCCCTCTCCTAGCAGCCCCCCAGTGCTCTGGGGCAGAGCACTGGGGGGCTGCATATACTCCTGCATATACTCCCATGCTGTACACTCTCTCCTTCCTTGAATTACTGGCAGGGGTGGAAAAGGAAACCACCTCCTCCTCTTTCAGCTCTGGAAGGTGAATTACAAGCGGTGGCTTCCTTTCTCTTACCCCCCCCCCCCCCATCCCCAGCATCCGCCTCCTGCCTCTCCCTTTCTCCCCTCATCATCGCATCTGTCCCAACACGTTAGCCTTCCTCCACTTGAGTATATTTGCTGCCGCAGAGCTCATGCCACTGCTGCGGCCATTTCTTCCCGCCAGTGCTGATATGTGAGTTTTGAACCTGGGCAACAGGGCTGGCAGAGATGGGACACAGCGGCGGTGTTATGGTTTAGCGGTGTTTGGGTGGATTCCTGGGTACTGTGGCAGATGGCCACGCCCACGGGGAGGAGCCCCGCGGGGAGCCACAGTACTGGGCTAGACTCTGGATGCACAAACACAGAGTTAGATCTTTTATTATACAGCTTGATGTGTACCACCAGAGGTGGCAGTAGTGAGGTGATCCAGAGGTAGCAGTCCAGGGATATCCAGGTGTAGGTTTCCCAGCACGGCAATGCTGTAGATGAGACAGACTGAGAGTTGGATTACTCACTAGATGGTAGCTGTAAGGTTGGCGATTCCACCAGGTTGAAGGAGATGGTAACAGGCACCGAGGCAGGGAGAGCAGGCCCTCGAGGAGCGAGTACCTGAACCCAGTAAGGCACCTGAAAGGAAAGCAGAGGGCCCCCGAGGAGCGGGTACCCAGGTTAGAGAATACCCCGAAGGGCAAGGTATAGCTTCCAGCAGCAGCAGGAAGCGGCAGAGTAGCGTAGACTGGACGAATCCAATCCTTGTTAACTCAATGAGCTAGCAAACAAGCATAGGCTAAATACCCGGATGGCGTGACGTCACTTGAGGGGGACGCCCCCGAGGTTCGCACCATGGTTGGAATAAAGACGTGGGTAGCGCACGCACTCACACCCTAGCAGGCCCTTGGGAGGAACATGGCGGGAGGCAACGTCATAGCCGTTCCGGGGACGCCGGAGAGAGCGACTTGCAGACACGGCGGTGGCAGCCATCTTCCCAAGGCTAGCAGGGAGAGCAGAGAAAAAGGTGAGGCACAAGGGTCGAAGCCGTCTGAGACCGACAGACGCAACAGGCGGCAGCAGTAGCATGGCTCCTCCTTGCTCCTCCTCTCCTGCCAGGTCATGCACAGGCCACTTTGCAGAACACTGTGCAGCCATGCATGCACACATCTTAGATGCAACAGTGCCTGTGGGGGGGGGGGGGGGGGGGGGAATGTTTGAGGCTTCACCTAGGTGTTTAAAATCTAGGTGCCTGAATTTAGGTGGCTATTTTCATTTGACTTTAGGACTCTTAAGATTGTAGCTGAAAATTCAGTTAAGGTTAGGACTCTAAAATGTAGGCCTGAAATTAATTTGCTTAGATTTAGGTTCCTAAAGCCTGGACTCTCTAAGGTCTGCGACCTTAGAGAATCCGGCGATAATGGGGGGGCGGCGAAGCGGGGGCGGTCCTGCGATATTCTGCGCGAAACTGGCGGCGATAAGGAATCTTACCTTTCGCCGCCAGCGATGTGTCCGCAGCGTCGGCCCCGGATCCACCCCGACTCCTCTTCTGGGGCCGACTCCGTCCCGAGCTAGCTATCACATGCAATAGCGTTAGAGAATGACCCCCTAAGTTAGGTGCCTAGTGCTGAAAATGTCAAACTTTTTTTTCCCTACTCTATGTGCCTCCACAGCTACCCACGTACTAGACTTCTAACTTTTGGTGCTTTGTGACAATAGGCTGTTAATTTTAGGTGCTTAGCTCTAGTCAGTTTTCAAAGAGGCCAGTTTTAGACATCTGCATCCTTTGAAAATTGACACCTATTTGGAGTGCAGTAGA
Source organism: Rhinatrema bivittatum (assembly GCF_901001135.1). Taxonomy (NCBI): domain Eukaryota; kingdom Metazoa; phylum Chordata; class Amphibia; order Gymnophiona; family Rhinatrematidae; genus Rhinatrema; species Rhinatrema bivittatum. The sequence continues at coordinate 18,666,529 of NC_042623.1, read as the reverse complement.
ACGCAGACCGTAAGTAAGGGGAAGATGAAAAGGAAGTTTGCAAGAATGGTATGGCTGTCCCGTACTCCAAGCATTCAGTACAGTACAATTTGATGAGGGATAAGAGGGCTGGTAGCTAATGAAAGTCATTGTTAGAAAAAAGAAAAGGTTAAAAGTTTGCATGAGGCATGGATGCAGTTTAAAAGCACTCAAGAAAAATATGAACCTCAAAAGTTGGCTAGAAGTGGGGTGATGTTATTCATTAGCACTTGGCAGCTATTTTAGAAATCTTAACACTCAAGAGATTTATTTCCTGTCCCTGAAGAAAGCATACAAAGCACAAATCACGTCAGGCTGGACATACTATGAATGTTTGGGTGCAGTTTTTTCAAGCAAGTTTGATTTAAAGGTGTTACCCCTTTATTACACTTGTTTCTGTGCGTGTTATCACTTGCACTAAATATTTTTTCTAAAAAAAAAAAGGTCATTAGTACTTGTTTTGAGATCGATGATTGTATCTGTCGTAGCTTATGAGTGTGTATAGTAACCTTCTGAGTTCAAAGTTACAATGCTAATTTGAGTATGCTCTGCTATTCTTAATGAAGGTCGTCCTCCTTACTTCATAATTGTTGGTGGCTCTTTATATGATATGCAGTTTAAAAGTACCATCTTGGAAGCCCAGACTAGATGTATTCCATGCATTAGAAAAGGTAGAAAAAACAGACCACACAACTGCTAGGATAGTTAAATGGTGAAGGGGAAAGACACGAATAAAGCCAAAAGGACAGCTTTCAAAAACTGAAAAGTGGATGTAAATGAAGAAAATAGGAAAGAGCATAAGCAACGGCCAATTAGATCTAAAGCATTAATAAGGAAGGCCAAAAGAAAATTTGAAAAGAAGCTTGTCAGAGAGGGAAAGGCCAAAAGTAAAAGCATTTTCAATATTTTTGAAGCAAGAAATCTTTGAGGGATTAGCTGGACCGCTAGATGACCAAGGTCATAGCAGAAAAACTAAATTAATTCTTTGCTTTAGTCTTTACTGAGGAAGAAATTGGGGAGATAACTATATTGGAAACATTCTTTGAGGGTGATGATTCAGAGGAACTGAAGCAAATCACAGTGAACAGAGGAAGATGTAATAGAGCAAATTGCTAAGCCAAAGAAGTAAGAAATTACTGGGACAAGGTGGCATACACCCCAGAGTTGTGAAAGAACTCAAAAATGAAATTGCAGACTTATTAGTAATATCTAACGTATAATTCAAATCAGCTATGGTACCTGAGGTTTGGAGGGTGGCCAACACAATGGCCATTTTTAAGAAAAGGTTCCAGGAGTGATCTGGGAAGCTACAAACCGATGAGCTTGCTATCAGTGCCTGAAGGAGAATATTACTGGTCATCAGGATGGACATAGATTAATGGGGCAGAGCCAATATGGATTTAACAAAGGCAAGTCTTGTCTTAAAAATCTGGATTTTTTTGAAGGGGTTAACAAACATGTGAACAAGGGTGAGTCGGTTGATATAGTGTCTCTGGATTTTTCGAAAGGCGTTTTGATAAAAGTCCCTCATGAGAGGCTCATCAGGAAATTGAAGACTCATGGGATAGGAAACAGTGTCCTATTGTGGATTGGTAAATGGCTAAAAGATAGGAAACAGAGAGTAGAATTGAACGGTCATTTCTCTCAATGGAGAAAGGTAAAATAGTGGAGTGCCCCAGGCTTTTATACTGAGCCCGGTGCTTTTTAACATATTTATAAATAATCTGGAAAAGGGAAAGTGATCAGAGTTGCAGCCAGTTGTGAGGAATTGCAGGAGGACCTTGGGAGATTGGGCATCTTAAAGGCAGATGAAATCCAATATGGACAAGTGTAAAGTGATGTGTATAAGCAAGAATAATCCAAATTATAGATACACAGAGCTGGCTTCTGAATTAGGATCTTGGAATCACTGTGGACAGTAGTTTTGAAATGCTTGGCCCTGTGTGCAGATTAATCTCCTTCGAGGCCTGCCCTTCCAGGCTGCAGACCCTCAAATAATTCTCACCACCGATGCTTCCAACCTCGGCTGGGGAGCTCATGTCGCCGATTTGCAGACACAGGGGACTTGGTCTCCAGAGGAAGCCAAACACCAAATCAATTTCCTGGAGCTTCGAGCAATCAGATATGCTCTCAGGGTATTTCAGGATCACCTTCCCAACCAGGTCATCCTCATTCAGACGGACAACCAGGTGGCCATGTGGTACATCAACAAACAGGGAGGGACGGGCTCCTACCTACTGTGTCAGGAGGCTGCGCAGATATGGGCGGAGGCCCTTTCCCATTCTATCTACCTCAGGGCCACCTACTTTCCGGGAGTGGACAATGTGTTGGCAGACAAGCTGAGTTGCGCCTTTCAACCACTCGAGTGGTCCCTCGACCCCACTGTAGCGGACTCAATATTCCAATGTTGGGGTTACCCCCACATAGACCTCTTTGCGTCACCTCAGAACCGCAAAGTAGAGAAGTTTTGTTCTCTCACTCGCAGCCAACACTCTCAGCCAAGAGATGCATTCTACCTCTCATGGGCAACCGGTTTCCTATATGCATTCCCTCCACTTCCACTTCTCTCGAAGACTATCGTGAAGTGACAAGGGACGCATGATCCTGATAGCACCTCACTGGCCTCGCCAGGTGTGGTTTCCAATTCTTCAGGACATCTCCATTCGCAGGCACATTCCCTTGGGAAAGGACCCACTTCTGATCACTCAGAACGACGGGTGCCTACGTCACCCCAATCTTCAAGCTTTGTCCCTGAAGGCCTGGATGTTGAAAGGTTAATTCTTCAGCCACTTAACCTTTTGGAGCCAGTTTCCCGTGTCCTGATTGCTTCATGGAAGCCTTCCACGAGAAAATTTTACCTCTACAAATGGAACAGGTTTAAATCATAGTGTTCTTGTCAATCCCTCGATCCCTTTACCTGTTCCACCTAGAAGTTTCTAGACTATCTCTGGCACTTGTCGGAATCAGGTCTAAAAACTTCCTCCATCAGAATGCATGTCAGTGCGGTGGCCGCCTTCCATAAAGGTGTCGGGGACGTTCCTATTTTGGTACAACCCCTCGTAACACGTTTTCTGAAAGCCTTGCTTCACCTCAAGCCTCCACTGCGTCCTCCGGCCCCTTCTTGGGACCTCAATCTGGTCTTAGGTCGGCTTATGAAACCATCATTCGAGCCTCTCCAATCTTGTGATCTTCGTTATCTCACATGGAAAGTGATATTCCTTTTGGCAATAACATCTGCTCGCAGAGTGAGTTACAGGCCCTAGTTACCTATCTGCCTTACACTAAACTTCTGCAGGACCGGGCAGTACTCCGCACTCACCCTAAGTTGTTACCTAAGGTAGTATCAGACTTTCACATTAATCAATCCATTGTACTACCTATCTTCTTTCCCAGGCCCCATTCCAGTCCAGGAGAACAGGCTCTGCATACCCTTGACTGTAAACAGGCTCTAGCGTTCTACCTAGACCGTACAGCTGCCCAGTGCCCACAGGAAAAGCACTCCATTGTTTGTCTCTTTCCATTCCATCAAATTGGGGCAGCCTGTGGGTAAGCAGACTCTCTCCTCCTGGTTAGCAGACTGCATATCCTTTTGCTATCAGCAAGCGGGCATTCCGCTTCAAGACCGTGTTAAAGCACACTCTGTGAGGGCCATGGCGACTTCAGTAGCGCACCTACGCTCGGTGCCGCTTCCTGACATTTGCAGGGCTGCTACCTGGATTTCTCTCCATACCTTTACAGCCCATTATTGCTTAGACAAGGCCGGAAGACAAGATTCTATCTTCGGCCAGTCTGTCTTGCAAAACCTTTTTACAACTTAATGTACCAACACCCTTCTGCCTGCCTGTTAGGGTTCAGGATGCCCTCTACCAAATTCCACCCCGGTCCTTGTGTCTAATGCACATCTTGGGTACACGGAGATCCTTATAATAGCACCGGAAAAATCTACCCTGACTACCTCCAGCAACTCTCCAAACACCTCAGGATACTCCACCTCACCGCAAGTCAGAGATCTGGGTGTAATTCTAGACGACAGATTCAGCCTCAATAAATTCATTAACAACACCACCAAAGAATGCTTCTTTAAATTACAAGTTTTAAAGAAAATAAAGCCACTTCTACGCTACAGAGATTTCCGCACAGTGCTCCAGGCCATCATTCTCCCGAAACTGGATTATTGCAATTCACTTCTGCTGGGACTCCCCGCATGCTCTACCAAACCTCTCCAGATGGTCCTAAATGCCACAGCAAGAATTCTCACCAACGCTAAAAAAAAAGACCACATCACCCCAATCCTCCAGCACCTCCACTGGCTCCCCATTAAATACAGGATACAGTTCAAAAGCAGCATGATGATTCATAAGGCCCTACATAACATATCCCCACTCAACTTAACCTTCAAGCTACAAATTCATACTTCGGATAAGCCGACTAGAAGAGCATACCAAAACAGATTGATTACCCAGCCTGCAAAATCCTCCCTGAGAAAATGCGTTCTATCAACTGCGGGCCCATCTCTCTGGAATTCTCTACCACCAGACCTCCGCCTTGAGCCGTGCCATATTACCTTTAAGGCAAAACTCAAGACTTGGCTCTTCCTGCAAGCATTCCCTGAGAGCTAAGAACTAGAAGATTTAACAACCCTGTCCTTTGGTTTTAATGTACGGTTTTTCTGCCTTATTTAATCAAGACTATCTATTGCCTATTTATTTACTTAAAGTGAGCTTAGTTTTGTTTTTTCCTATTTATTTAGATCAACTGTTCTTACTTGTTCCAAGATTTGTTCCATGTAAACTGCCCCCCGGCAGTAGTTCTTCTGTTAATTGTGAACCGGAGTGATATGTATTGTATACAGGAACTCCCGGTATATAAAAACTATAAATAAATAAATAAATAAATAAATTTCTTGGACATCCTCAGCTCGGTACTCACCCATATGTGAGGATACCATCCTGCTTGTCCTGTGAGAAAGCAAATGTTGCTTACCTGTAACAGGTGTTCTCACAGGACAGCAGGATGTTAGTCCTCACGAAACCCGCCCGCCACCCCGCGGTGTTGGGTTCATTTTCTTATTTTATTTTTTGGCACTTCCTGTAGCTTTAAACAAGACTGAAGAGGGACCCCTGCTGGCTGCAGGGTTAGTGCCATGCTGGGCATGCCCAGTAGGTGCCAGTCAAAGTTCTAGAAACTTTGACAAAAGTGTTCTGTGATTGGGCTCCATGCTGATGATGTCACCCATATGTGAGGACTGACATCCTGCTGTCCTGTGAGAACACCTGTTACAGGTAAGCAACATTTGCTTTCTTATATATTTGTATTTTACTTCTTCAGTACTCTGCTGTTCACAGAATCTAGTTTCTTGGGTTTTCCATTTCAGTCTTGTCTGCATGTTTCTGTTTCTAATTTATAGTTTCTTATTCTGTCTGTGTTGTGCATGTGTGACAGAGGTGCAGTATTTCAGCCAGTTTGTAGTTTCTCTGTAGGGATTTGTAGTAATTTAGCTTGTTTGCCCAGTAGGTGGTGTTTTAGTGTTCTAGGGCCTGGTGTGATGTTTGCCTTGCTGCCTGTGAGACCTGGAGCGATTCAGGCCCCCACTTTGGGTTTGCGTTAATGGTCCCCTAGGCAAAGATAGATAAGGTTGCTGCTATTTGAGTCCTAAGAGTTACTGCTGTTATGGAATGATATGACAAGGTTCTAGATGGGTTTTTATTATATTTTTGTAGAGGTTTTGTAGAGGTCCTTGGTTGGGTAGCGCTGTCCACAATGTTTAATGTGTAGTTGCAGAAGCTGTGGCCTATTTGTCCACTTGTAAATATTATGTTAATATAAATAAAAGTTGTTAATTTGATGTAAATAGCCTGGGGTAGTTATTTGAGGGGCCGAGAAAAAGTGGAAGGAGGGTTGAAAGAGAAGCAGGAATCAGTGTGCCAGTGTTAAAGTTGGACCGGCCACATTTAGGAGGAGCTGCTGTGTTTTCTTCCCATGGACTGGGCAGTCCTTAGGACTTCAAAAGGGAAAACCCGGGGCCTGGGAAGGAGGGCTTGATGCCCGGAGAAGAGGAAGTCAGGTCTTCCTAGGAGGTTGAGTGGGCTAACGCTGGGCTGAGGTTTTTGGCTAAGCGAGGGGCTCTCTGCGCATTAAAGAGAAGCCCTCTTTCACTTGTTTGACAGCTGGGCGTGCACTGCAGAAGGGCACCCGATTCTCTCGCCTCCGTGGTTCCCGCCTTCTGCCCTTGCTGCCGGTGCACCTGCTAATACCTTTCATCTGGGCTGAGCCGAGAAGGGTGTGAGACCTGGAGCGATTCAGGCAAAGCGCCCCCCCCACCCCTTCCCGAAAAGCCTTCTCTTGAGGAAGGGGAAAAGAAACGACCTCCCGCATCAGGGCGGTGCTAATATGCCCCGCTGCTCCTGGCACGGTTCCCCCGTGGAGCTCCCAACCGATGTCCGAGGTCGGGGACAGGGCTGCCATGGCAGCACAGAGCCCGAAGAATTCACTGATTCGCCCCCTTCCCGAGGATGGCTCTGCCTCGTTCCTTGCTGCTTTATTCCCGCGGCTGCTCCCTGTGCCTCCCCAGTAGCTGTTGCCGGTCCTGCTGCTGCCGCCCCGAGAGTCCAGGGGGGGGGGGGAGTCCCCTTTAAGATCGCACGGAGCAGCCTCTCGGTGTCACATGATGGCCAGGATATAACGAAAGAGCCCCGGAGAGAGGAGCGCAGGAGTCCAGCGAGAGAGCGCGAGGCTGCACCTGTCCCCGCGGACGTCACAAAGCGGTGAGTTCCCGGGACCCCTGCCCAGCACGCGCCTGTTTGGGGGGCCTTTAGGCGCGGAGAAGCAGAATAAATGCCGAGGGTGCCCGGGATCATTCTGTGGGTGGGGGTGACCTTACGGAGGGAGCCGCTGTCACTGCCCCCCCCCCCCCCCCCCCCCATTACAGCCCCCAGCCCTGCCGGTGGTATTTCTGGGAGGAATCGGGGAGCTGTGCCCTCATGTTCTGGTTGCTAAGCGGAGGTTTCTGGGCTCCTGCCACATGGCTCCTGGATGTCCGCATTCCAGCTCATGTTGCGCAGATGAAATTCAAAGTGGAGGTAAACAGGGGAGGAGGGAGGGAGGGAGTCGGCGTTTGCTGTTTACATCCTGGGGCTGCACGAGTGACAGCCGCCCCCTCCTGCCCGAGAGACTCCTGGGATGAGAGAGCGAGAGAGACGGAGGGACCCCGGGATCGCAGAGGCCCCCGGAGGAGCCCCCGCTTCTCGCCGCTGAGCTTTATTCGTAGGGGGTGGGTGCCGATCCGCTTTCCTGCTGGTTCCTGAGGAATCCGGAGTCATCCTTCCCGGATCCCTTCCCCGCTTCTCATTATGCGCAGCGCTAACTTTTTACTGAGGCTCTTGAAACCATCCACGGCTTGTCGTCCCTCTCTCGTCCCCTTCCCCCAAACTATCTGTGCCTGTGGGGTCCTGGTAAGAGCTGTGATTGCCGGCCCTCGTGAGCCCCCCTGGTGAGGATGAGCAGGGCTGACTTTACAGAGCCCTTTTTATTTTAATCGTTCTGTATATGACTTTGGCAACCCTGGTGAGATTGTGATGCCAATAAAGTTATCTGAATCTGAAAAGGTCCACGCATTTAATTTGTCGCCCTTCTGTGCCCCCCCCCCTTCCGGGGGGTCTGAAAGCCCAAACCTGCCTCGGGACACTGGTTCCCCAGGTTTCCATAGTAACCTTAAAATGGGTGGGGGCTGGCAGCCGCAGGCTCTGCTGGTGCTGATGGTGGTATAGAGGGGGCACGAGCTGTAAGGGAGAAAGGTTCGCAGGCACCAGGGCGGCTCTGCCGGGTGACAGCTGGAGCTGGCAGTGGCTGCAGGCCCGTGACTAAGAGTTTTGGGAATGGCCTCTCTGGGTGGCTTCCTTCCGGCTTTGCTGGCAGGGTGTCACACGCAGCTTGCAGCTCCCAGTGGAGGCTTCCAGTTCCTGCCTGGTGGCCTCTTTTCCAAATACTGGGGGTGCTTATCTCCAGGGGGAGAGGGTGCTGGATTTAAATCCTCTTGCAGATAATTTTAAGGTGTACCATAAATTCTTCAGAGCGAGATCAGTATCTGCAGAGAACTCCTTAGGTACTCCTTCCCAGAGAAGGGCTGGGCCCCCACTTTGGGTTTGCATTAATTCTCCTGCAGGCAAAGACCAAACTTCTGCTCATCCCCTTCTCCCTTCTGGGACTCCCTCTCTTTTTTTCAAGAATTGGACCCCTCATCATCTTGCCTTCTTCACTCTTGGGAACAGGTGGGCCCTTCTCATCTTCTCCCACTTTTTAGGGAAGGGTCAGACCCTCCACTTTGTGGCAGGGTTAGTTCTCCCTAGTCCTGGTGCTGCAGGGCCAGTTTTCCGACCACTCTCGGCACCCGCCAACACTGGGACAGCAGTGTGTGCTGGGAAATGGTAGTAAAGGTTCCCTTTGAGACTGAAGCTGCAGGCTGTGCTGGCCAGAGGGAACAAAAGACCCCAGGGTCTGAGGCTCCCTGTGGGGGAAGGAGTGATGGGAAAACTACTTGGTTCTGGTCTGTCACGGCACATCCTGCACATGTCACTGTGTGGTCCCCAGAGCACAGCTGGTAAACACGGGGCCAGGCCTCGAGACGGCTCCGTGAGGCAAACGGTTAATGCGGTGGTGCAGTGAATACATTTAGGTTGTAGGAGCATGCTGTTATAAGGCTGGCGTGAGGGGCAGTGTCATCAGGGTGGATGATACTATGAGGGGTTGTTGATGTAATGTCAGTCTGGACCTGTGACTCAGCTTTTTGAGTGCCTATTTAGATTGGCAGAAGCAGGAACTCTGTGGGCCCAGCTGGGGAGGGAGGGACAGGTGGCCGATAATAACAAAGTACGTCACTGCTGCTTGCCTCATAATCTGAGGAGATGCAGATGTCTCGGGCAGCCATCTGACCACAAGCACTGGAGACATCAGGGCCCTGCCTTCCGAGCCACGGGAAATGAGAGTGCAGGCTCACAGCAGCCTACCAAAGGAGGGGTGTGTGTGTGTGCGCTGTACGAGACCCATCCACACCTCTCGTCCTGAATGTTCTTCATTTGGAAGTGGCATGATTTGACATATTTGGGAAGTGCCTCGACGTGGCTGATAAAAGGCATGCAATGTTTATTTTGGGGGGATAAATGATAGCTTCTCGGCGGCAGCAGCAGAGGTAAGATGGAGCTGGCCCCAGCAGCAAGGGGCAGCAGAGAATCTACTGCCGGCAGCCAGACAAATGGCCATCTTCAAACATAAGCCTGAGTGGGAGCAGAGCAACATAAGTAGGATAAGAGCACTAAAGGGCTACTCACTCCTACTGCCTCTCCTGTTCTGGTGCTGGCACTCGAGACCTTTCTGCTGTACCTTGGGGCTGAGCAGCTGTGAAGGCGGCACAGGTCGTCGGGCATCAGATGGCAGAGAGCACCTAAGGCTGAAGCCTCAAATGGTGGACAGTGAAAGTGAGGATCTCAGGGTGGCACATATAGTGCTGTCCGCACTGCGACAGATGATTGTTCCGGAGGGTGGGCAACTAAGAATTGGATTCTGAAAGGGTGTCTGTGGTGCTGGAGCAGTTGACATTAATCATCAGGGTTGTGAGCCAGCCAGGACAGGCAGCTTACTGTAAAAGTGTTGACGGCCCCAGCAGCCTGGGGTGTGTTTTTTTTTCCCCTCCTGGCATGTGCATCTCAGGGAAGGTGTTGCTTTTTTGACATGGCTGACAGGAGACCAGGATCTGTAAGAGTACTGTGGTCAGCGGCCAGCGGAGCTGCAGGTAGAATAGTTTCCAAGAAGAGCAGGAGGAGATCCTAGCAGAGAGAATACGGACAGCAAAGTCTGAGGGTGGGTGGAGAGGAGAGGTAAATAAAGGAAAGGTGGCGTGAGAGCTTATAGGCCCACAATGGCAAGCAGCAAGGGAGATCGGAAAGATGGAGAGCAGTGAAAGAAGGAAGAAAACAAAGAAACCACAGCTACCACAGGAGGCTACGTGACAAGTAAAAAAAAAAAAAGAAAGATCTACAGTAAGCTGAGATCCTGCAGATAGAGTAAACCTCCTCCCCATGGTGAGCAGCAGTTCAAGGACCTGCTGGACCCAGGTGAGAGCACTAGAGGCTGTTCATGGTGTGGAGCATCTGCAGGACCTCATATTGAGACCTTCCGGTACAGCTTCACGTGCAGAGAGAGACAGGATCACTACAGCGCAGGCAGAGATAAACACTCAGACGTTGCAGGGTTGGGAGAGGGTGGGGAGTAGATGCAGGCAGAGAGAGGGAGCCGGTGGGGGAAGCTGCGTGTGGTTGGTGAGGAAGGCAGCTTGTACATCAGAAGGGGGCGAGATGGGGACGGAGCATAACAAGGTAGGGCAAACGAGCTCAGAAGTACGGCAAGAGACCAAGAAGCGGGCTCGGAGGATATGGTCATAGCGATCAACAAATTCCTTGAAGAAGCTGGCATGCAGAGGAGCACAAAATCAACAAGAAGTTAAAGCACAGCCTTGGGCAGCCAGGATGGGGGACAGGGGAGGAGAGAGGAGGGAATAAGCAGGTGACCAGGGCCCAAAGAGACAACAAAAGGCTGGGTCTTGCGGAGTAAATCTGCACCACCAGCTCGTGAGGAGGTCCAGCTACAATAAGGGAAAGGATTCTGAAAAACAAATATATTGATTAATATTTAGATTATTACCAAGAAAAGGAGATGGGTCTGAGGGTGACTGCTCCAGGGATGAATTGACAGTGTGCCAGTTACAGTTATCACAAACTGGATGGCGGCTTTTAGAGTAACAGCCCGTATAATTGATTGAAAAGTACTGGAAAAGTGTAGCGACTTGTTTTAAATACTTGGATGTTATCTGTGGTCCTAACTCTTGGCTAAGCTACAGCGGGCTCTTGAAAGGCGTAATATAGCGGAGAATAATTCATTAGAATGGGGTAAGAAAGATATTAACCTGTGATTGCTAACGAAGATGGCCGGCAGACCTATGGGAAGATCAGGGAGCGGTGCTGGGACGTGCTAGTGGGGTACAGCGAGGCAGTAGCAATCCTAGTGGGAATCTGTATTTTGGGGGGTTACAGTCCGGTCTTGCCAGTGGCGAGAGGACCGTGCTGGTTATTTAATGGAGGATAACTGCAGGTACTGCAATACGCATGCAGTTGTACAGATCGTGTCAGGGGGCACCTGCAGACCAAGTAGACTAAAAGAGCCAGTAATTCGGCTGCTTACCTCAATTGGAACTGGTAGGGAGTGGCCCAAATATTTGTGGCCTCCTGGTTGCCACAGATAGGACGAGGAGAGGCTGAAGCAAACGGCACAGCAGAGCAGAGAGAAGCCACAGCTCCCAACCCCTTCCTGTGCCACAGGAAGAGGCAGTGGATGGGACAGAAGGAGGCAGACACAGCAACGGGCCTGCAGCTTCCCGGGTCCCCCCAGGCTGAGGACTTAGCCGATGGCAAGAAGTGAGGAAGAAGGAGCCGTTCAGAGCACAGATGAGGCAAAACGTGACTCCTAGGAGTGATTTACGGGAGAGAATGGAGCCGAATGCTGGAAGAGGGGGTAAAATTTTGATAGCAGGACAGTGCAAGAGGGGATGAACTTTGGGGGAGATAGGAAAGGGTGATACCTTGGGGGACAAACAAGAAAGGAGGTGGATGTTGGGAGAGGGTTGGATGCTGGAGAAAAACACGAGGAGGAGCCGAATGCCAGGTCCTTCCACCACACATCGCCCTGAAACCAACAGTGCGGTTTTGGGCTGACTTTTTCCTGCACGAGTTCCGTGCTGCCAGGTGTTCCACAGTAGGTGGAAGAGGACCAGAGGTTTTTGTAAGAGAGAGAGGTGGGTTAAGAAGGTATATGAGAGAGACGGTCGTGTGTGTGTGTGGAGGAAAGGCAGAAGAGGGCTTTTGGGGGGAGGGGAACCAGAGGTGGTGATGGGGTGGTGAAAGAAATAGAGGTGGTCATGGGGGAGGGGAGGATGAAAGAAAGCCAGTGATGGTGTCCGGATGGTGGTGCAGCAGGGGGGGGGGGGGGGGGGGTCTTCATTAGGAGGAAGTGAAGTCAAGAGTCACAGATGGGACAGAACCAATAGCCCCTTCCCACCGAGACTAATAAGGAATTTCAGATTTTGCCGTCGGGCCTGCACCCCATAACAGAAGCAGGGGAGTTCAGGATGATCTGTCACCTGTCCAACCACCAAGGGGAGCTCTCTTAGGACCCAGCCCTGTGCTGTTTCATTAGTGGAAATTGGAAGCGAGATGCTTAAGGCTTCGAGGGCCTGGGACTAGATGACAGAGCTTTCAGATTATTGCTTGTGCCCAGAGCATTCTCGCCTCCTGGGTTATCAGTTTGAGAAACCATTTTAGTTTGATAAATGCCTCCCTACGAGCTGCTCAATTTTGAAGAAAAGAGAAGAACAGTAAGGAATTCAGATGACAGATTAAGATTGTTCTAATGAAGCTTTTTTGTGTTGGTTTTGTATGTATTGTTTTAAGCTGTTATTAGATATTTTATGTGTGCGATGTTGTAAACTGCACTGAAAAATATATTTTTGGATTTTGCGGTATATGAGATTTTAAAATAAACAATAAATAACTAATAATAATTTAGGAAGATAAGCCAGGTGGCAGCAGGGTGCACAAAGCCTACCTTTTTATGATGGTTACCTGTTACGATCCCTCCTGTTGCTGCACCACAGGAGGCATCTTACTTTTTCTTCTGGAGGCCGCTCCGAAGCCAGGGCCTCGCCTGCGTACTATCCAGAATTTGCTCCAGGGCCTGGGAGGCCTCAATGTGCTTAGGGCCTGCCTGAGGCTTGCTTGGCTCTGCTTGGACTTCCTGGTTCGGGCCACGCCCTCTCCCTAGGGCCGGTCCGCGGCACTCCACCTCAGTTATAGGGCCAGCGAAGGGCGGTCCAGGTGAACTCCTCCCAGGGAGTTGCCTGCATACAGCAGTATAAAAGGACCTTCGCTTCCATTCCTCTTTGGATTGGCTTCCACAGTTGCCTGTGTCCGCTGCCTGATCCAGGTCCTCCGTGGTCTTGCTTGTCTTGATGGTTCACAGTCCTGTGTCTCTGCCTGTTTCCTTGATGTTGGTTCCAGAGTTCCTAGATGTTTGTTCCTGTTCCTAATGCTTCAGACTGCCAGGAGTGCAGTAACCTGCTTCTTCCCTGCGCTTGTCCTGTTCTCAGCGTGGTCCGCAACCAGCCTTCTGGGCTGTGTAGGGTGTGTAGTGGGACAGGGTGGTCCGTGACCAGCCCATTGGGTCCGCCCATATAGGTGGGCTGAGTAGTGCGCCCTGAGAGACAGTACCAATGTCTTCCTTCCCAGCTCTCGTCTGTGATGTCTTTACTTCAGCCCTAGTCTATGATGTCTTTGCTCTCGTCTGTGATGTCTTCTGTGTTCCAAGGACTCTGCCCTCGTCCTTGGTCCGGCCTGCCATCCTATGCCGTTACCCAGGGGCAGGTCTGAAAGGGCTTGGAACAGTCGGAGGACCGTTCATCAATCAACATTGCGTTGTTGGTTGACTTGGGCCTGCAGGTCCGGCTGAGGGTCAGACCCTGTTCTCTATTCCTGCTTCAGCCATGCCTTGCCTGGTTCTCCATGCTCGCACCAGCTCACCTCCCACGGTGTGGCTTGGGGCTCCTCCCTGAGTTCCGCCGTGGCCCAAGGGCTCGCTATACCTGCTTTAGAGGCGACCGCGCTCCTCGCGCTCGTAACAGTTACCAGCAATATTAAGGAGAACTTGTTAGTATGGGAGCAATTATTGGATTCATATAACAGGAGAACAGAGATGAAGCAGCCTGAAGTGGGGGTAGCAGGGAGATGAATTTCAGTTTATGTAAATATTTGATATTCCCCCCCCCCCCCCTCCAGTGTTAAAAAAAATAATGTGCGGTTTACATCAGAGAGAGAAAAAATACAAAACCTTCAGTCTTGCTCCTTTCTTACTTTATAGGTCTTTGTTGCTTTATGAGATAGGAAGATGATTCTGGTTTGCCTTGCAGCTTCCCCTGATGCAGCCTCGTTTTTATGAAGCTAAGTGGGACGTTTTTGTGAGCGGGACCCTCCGTTTTATTTTTTTTTTGGGGAGGCGTTTGAAGTAACGGTGCATTTATGAATGGTGTCCAGCAAGCCGCCTCTTCAGTAGCGTTTTTTTCTGAAGCCCGCTCTGGGATATTGTTGAAGCGCTGTGTAGGCATTTTTTTTTTCCTTCGTTGAGTTTGCCAGTCCTCTATCAGGACAGGTTAATTTGTTGAAGTTTATCCCAGAGGTATTTGTGAGCAGATTCCCTCAGGAGTGAAATCTTTTGTCTTTCTTCTTTGCTTGCCTAATCTTGCTCTTGCAGGATACTGCAACGTCTAACTCCGTGGCGGACGCTCCATTTTGCCATTGGTGGGAAGTTCAAACTTTTTTTTTTTAAGCTGATGCTGTGGCTGAAGTGGCTTTATATGTTGCAGTTACTCCCCTGTGGTTTTTATTGGAAAGATTAAGCACGTGGAGCGGCTCCTGCTGTGCTGCTTATGGAAGCGGCTAGGCTGACATTGGCTCTTTCCTGGTTATGGAGACACTGGAAGCTGGGAGGGTATCGTGGCTTACCCAATTTACAGAAATGTAAACTGGTTGTGTGTTTTTGCTTTGTCTCATTACAGACTGGTTATATATTTCTTTTTTACTATGTTGATTTATTTTTCGAAATTGCATTTTTACGTCTGTTTTACGTTGCATGCCAAAATAGGTGCATACCAGAGTTTGTCTTCTGCGGGTGATCTGGACATCTCTCACAAACATGTTTAAATGTAGCTTTACCCATTGTAGGAAATCTGCAGTCCTCCTGGAACCCGGGCTAAGGTTTTTTTTTTTTCCTTCTAGGGCTCAGACGGGATTGATCCAAGTGGTACAACCCATAAAGGAGGATAATATCCTATTTATTTTTGTGGAGCTCAGGAAAGCTCACAGCAGGGGCTTCCCAAACCTGTCCTGGGGACCCCACAGCCAGTCGGGTTTTCAGGATATCCACAGTGAATATATACATGAGATACATTTGCATACCATGGAGACTCCGTATATGCAAATTTATCTTTTATGCATATTCATTGTGGACATCCTGAAAACCCGATTGGCTGTGGGGTCCCCAGGATGGGTTTGGGAAGCCCAGGCTTATGGTTTAGAGAGGGGCTCCCCCTCCCCCAAGTTCAGCTCAGGCTATCCAAAGGCTCTGTAGGAGCCCTGAGGTATTAATGGACTTTTAGTGGGTGGGTTTGTGCTCTTTAGGGTTTAAGTGATTTCAGTGGCGCATGATCTGCAATTTCAGTTTCCCTGATACTGACCCACACTTTAGAAAAGGAGGCGTGATCTGTCCGTGAGGGAGAGGAACACGCTTGAGATACCTGCGTGCAGTCTCTCTCTTTCCAAGGGATGCAGGGTTCTCCAAATGTCTGGCAGACCCAAAATTCCTTTCTCCTTCATTGCCAACCTGGGATCTGTCCAAAAGAAGATAACATTCAAAATTAAGGGCCCCACCAGTCAAGAAGGACAGAGTCAGAAGTTGGTATTCTCGATGGTGAAAAAAAAAAAAAAAAAAGTGTGATTCTAGTTATTAGGCACATGGATATTGCCCAGCACTGTGGGGTGCGCAAACAGCCATAGATCCAGTATTTAAAAGCTCTTCTCTCCGAGTCGCGAAACACCTGCTTAAGTTCCCCTGAGATAGATTTATGAAACGGAACTGCAGTACCGGACGCATAGGTCACCTCTCTGTCCCATCAGATTTTAATTTCTGATGTTCTAGGTCAGATGAGGCAGTTTTTTAAATCTTTCTTTTGATTTTAAGGCGCACAGGATCTTCTGTCGTTTTTTAACTGCAGAATCTGTGCCTCTAACATTCCACGTAACGGTTTTCAGATCGCTCCTGCCTTTAGGTCCTAAAGAAATATTTTATACCTGCCGGGTACGGTATCCGGTGCTGATGAGGCTCAGCCCCCCTAGCCTAGACCTGCTCCCACTGCTTCGGACGTGCATCGCTCTCCCTCAGCCCTCAGTTTAGATATGAAGGGTGCCATTCCCTGTTCTGATACTCTGTGGACAGCTCCCAGGGGAGAAAGCAATCAACCCCAAGGCCCAGGGAATGGAAGACCAAGTCCCTCCAGGAGACCAGGGAGAGGCAGGAAAAGAACGCAACCTCGGAGAGCCGAGAAACCACAGGGATCCTGAGCCGTGGCTTGCTGCTTTCATGAGTCGCTGATGCAGAAACCCTCATCGAGATACGGCAGCAGCAAACTGCGCAATGTCAAGTTACGTTGTCCAAAATAAATACGCTGGTCGGGGAACGAGCTGACACCCCCCCCCCCCCCCCCTCTCAGAAAGCATCAAGGCCATAAGATATGGCAGAAAAACAAGAGACACTGAGATCCCATATCACTGGAGGGTGAATAAGCAGGGCAATTCTTTTTTCCTCAAAGGCGACCGCTGAGTACGTAACAAACCCTGACCCTGTGGCAGGTCACGTTAGCAGAGCTTCAAAGGATCTCAGGTAAAACCATTACAAACGCTGACACTAGAATTGGAAAAAGAACCCTGAAAAATCTTGTAACAATCAAGGTTAAAACTAAGCCATTCTGGGTATAAATGCGTCCGATGTAGCCCGCTCCCGGCCTCTCTTCAGGAATGTGCCTTCCTCAGCCCCTCCACGCACGTCTCTGCTTCGGCTCGCGTGTGCAGCCAGAGAGTTTCACCACTGTAGAACTCTCTCAAATGAGCAGGATACAGGTAGATATATTTCACCTGCAATTTGGTGCGGATAGGCACACACTCATGGCATTTAGCTGTCACACATGCTGAATAATTCTGAAACACTAGAAATGTTTTAGTTTTCTCAATGGCATTGTTTACCCTTTCTCAGTGACTTCAGGAGAAAAACCTTATGAGAGAAATTAGAGATACGATCGATTGCTGTCCTGAGCCTTTGACTCTTGGCCTCTAGGCGGCCCAGACCATATACATCCTTTCAATCCAATATTGGCCTAGCATGGGGTCTCGTTAAAGCTTTGCACCTCTACCTTCTATATCAATTCTGGTAAGCCAATGAAGCGAAAATTATTACGCCCAGGTCTCTTCTCAAGATCTTCAACTTTTGTCTTCTAGTTGTACTACAGTTCCTTTTAATTTCACTACATCCTCCGTTGTGGTTTTAAAAATAGTCACACAGATCAGCCACTTTTTCTCGATTGCCATTGCTCTTTGATCAAAGCTCACCAAGGTAGTGTTCACCTCTTCTGACTTTCAAATTGTGAGTCTTAAGGTTGCCACTTAAGCAGCAGTGAGCTCTGGAAGGTGATTTCGCTGGGCGGACTGCTCTCAAATTCTAAGGCCCCCATCCGTCATTTTAGAGTTGGCCTGCTTACCCTTTTCCTTATCATTTTTTTTTGTGTGATTTGGAAGGCTATAACCACACTAAAAGCACTGGAGTGAGGTCATACAGAAGCCAATTTAGTGCAGCCTGGAATCTGGTGTGCTGCAGTGGCACCCAGAGCGAAAGGAATCCACATCCTTACCTGCTCACAGCATCACGTGATCTTTCCCACTTGACTTTAAACATTCAGTTAGACAAAAATTATCTAAACCACTCCAGACAGGACCATCAGTATCAAGACTGGCCAAACGTTGAAGCAGTAGCAAATGATTAACACTCACATTCAGAAGAGAGCATCCTTTCCTGTTTCTGCTGTAACCCTGGTCTCGTTGGTCATCAATCAGGGCTGATTCTGTATTATAACCTTTTCTAAATCTTGATTGCCTTGGATGAAGAGCATGAATTTTGTCAGGGAAATTCATAAAATGTTGGTTTATCATTTTCTCTAAAACCTCAGAAATGAAAAGTAGATTAGAAACTGACCTATAACAATTAGAGTTCAATGGGTCAAGATCTTTTCTAATAAATGGATGGACAATAGTCTCTCTCTTAATCCTTCAGAAACCGAAATATTCTTCCAAATATAGTCTACTACGTGGAGAAAAGGCGTCAATCCCTGCTCAGGCTTTTGAATAAATTTAGTGGGCATAGGGTCTAGAACAGAGAGAGAAGACTTCATATCAACAAAACATTTTGAATGTCTGCTTCTAAAACTGGATTAAAGAAAGTAAACTTGTTGTTAAATGAAGACGTAGCTGAATCAGTATCCGGAAAATCCTGAATCAAGATATTATTATCCAGGACCTTCAGATCAGTACCACATCAGCCTGAAACTCCTTTTGAATATTGGCAACCTTCTTTTCAGAATAATTGCCCATCTTGTCTGCTGTCAGATCATCAGGACAATTGTCACGAGTTACATTTAGTTCTTAAGGTTCGTAACAATTTTAAAAAGCTAATGAGGGTTTGCAGCCTTCATAAGCTTGTTCCTATAATAGTTCTTTTCAGTGGCTTTAACAGCAGCTTTTTATAGCGGGAGAGAGTAATTCAACCAAAGATGTAAATTTTACAGGCGTTTTTGTTTTCTGCCACTTCCTCTCAGGTAGTCTATTGTGCTTTTTCAGTGTAGCCAAGCCTGAATGGTAGCAAGGAGAACTCTTCTTCAAGGTTGGCGAGGGACCTTCTTGTCAAGCGCTGCTTTCGGGATAGACTTCCAGGTATCCAGCTGGTGTTCTCGTGGAAGGGCCTCAAAGTTAGAAGGGAACATTGCGGAGTGAGCAGCTAAGGCATCCAGATAAGTTTTTGTATTTCTAACTCCGATTGGGTGCTTGCTGGATGTATCATCAGATACTTGTGTATAGTAATTAACAAATGATCTGCCGAGGAGGAAGCGGACGAATTGTTCAGAGGCACACTAGAGCCTATAGTAAAAATAAAGACTAATATATAACCAACTTTGTGCATTTGTACTTCAGCATGTTAGTAGAAATCCATAATTTTAATAGACAACAAAAATTCTTTTGCCATGTTTAGATTTGGGATCATCAACATATACATTGAAATCCCTCAAGACAAATTGGAAAATGTTAAGAGTATCTGAAATGAATTCAATAATTTCCTCAACAGATATTGAACCATAAACAGGTGAACAATAAATGAGCAAAATTACTGTTGCATTTGGCGGTCCACAGGGCAAGGCCGCAGATAGCGGCTCTTATCTCCAGCCCCAATGCTGAGGAAGACCTCCCAAGTCGTGACATGGCCAACCGTTGCGCTCCTGCAGGCCCAACATGGCCTGCGGCAGAAAGCCGCCAACTTCACTCTGTGCCTCCCCTAGGCATGAGTGCATCTGGCTGGGATTTAAAGGGCCCATGGTGGGAAATCCCCCCCCCCCCCCCCACGGCGCCCAGTGCTGACTTCACTGCCAGCAGCCCTTAAAGGGCCTCATGCCCAGCAACCCACGCCTCTGTAGTAGGTCGACTACCTGTTTGGTAAAGCAAGTTGCCTCTGCAAGTTCCTGTGGTCCTGGTTGCTCCTTTGTTCCTGCATTGCTGGTCCTCATCTTGTCAATGCTGGTCTGTGTTCCTGAGTTCCTTGCCTTCTGTTTTCCTTCATCTCCGTGGAGTCAGTCTTCAGTCCCTTGCTTTCAGTCTTCAGTGTCTTCCTCCCTGCCTGCCTTTTCGCCCTGCGTTTCCCTCAGATGGATCTCTGGTTTGTCTTCGGCTTGGTACTTTTGACTCTGACTGAACTACACCTGCCGCCGACCTCTGCCTGAACCTTGACTCTGTTTGTTTGCTGCCTGCCCCGATCGCTGCCTTACTCTGTCTCCGTCTGTATTCTACCTGCCTGGAACCCTGGCCTGTGACTCAACCTCCTCGACGGATCTTCACCTCGACAGCAGAGGCCCGGTCCTAAGTCCTGCCGTCCCTAGCACCCGAGAGCTGAACCTAAGGGGGAAGTGGTATATGTGAAGGTCCAGTTGGGCCTCTGCCACAGCCCACAGTGGGGTCCTGCAGGGCTCCTCCCTGCAGGTTGCGCCAACTCCACCTCAGTCCAAGGCAACAATTGCCATATTCTCTGTCAGATTTAACCAAAACGTTATCCGATTATGATTAAAGAAATAATTTCAATATCTTTTTCATAAGGAATAATAGCCAGCCCACCACCTCCCTTCGCTGATCTACATTTAGGCATGACTGCTGCGGACGGACGGAGTCCCCTTCAGTAAGCCAAATTTCAGTCAAACGCAAAATGTGCAGCTTATGGTCAGAGATAAGATCTAAAGGTAGGGGGATCTTGATTTCAGTGAACAAATCTTAAGTAAACCTATTTTTAATAGCCATTATGATTCTTTATCAACAGAGCTATTAATAGTTATCAATGTTGTTGAACATTGAATTTTAAAAGGATACCACCTAGGATCCCAGACAATGTTTTTATGAAGGCCATGATAAAATTAATATGTGAAGAAACCAAAGAAATAGATGACTAAACAGCTTAGAGAAAATAACTCATAAGTAAAATAATTTAACTTCTTCTAAAATCTAACAGCTAGCAGGATGTTATTCCCCTCAGGCTGCATGACAGAATGCACAAAGTGTCACGCTAGCTGGTCCATGGACCACTGCGCTCACCTCCAGGCCGGTTGGTTCAGAAGTGCTTCGTTTCGACGCGCTGGGGTTCCTCCAGTGTGACCGGCCGCCGTTTGCAGCGGGAGCATCACCGCCCAAGACAGCATGCTGCCTGGATTTGCGGCTGAGACGCCGCCGATGAGCCTCTACGCTGCGTGACCTCACGCTCCTTCTGGAGATTTATAGGGACTGCGGTGGGAAAAGCCCTCCTTGATGACATCTTTGCTGAGGCCTTTCAATGGCCACCTCTGCTGTTGCTCCAGGCCTTGGCAAAAGGTCGACTTCCCTGGAAATGTGCAATGCCTCAGCATTCCTGTTGTATCTTATTCCTGGTTCGTGCTCCTGAGTTCCTGTGTTGGCAGTCTGGTTGTCTCCTGAATTTGTCTTCATGGTCCGTCTTTCCTTCGTCTGTCTTCAGCGTCTCGTCTTGCCCCGGTGGTCCCTCGTTCTCCTTCCTCTTCCTTGTTTCTCGTCTCTTAGGCTTGGACCTCTGGCTTGACCCCAGCTTGGACCTCGACGCTGCCTGACTTCCGCTTCTGATCGAACACTGCCTGCCCAGACCATTGCCTGAACCACGGTCCTACGAGAACACTGCCTGCATCTGACCTCAGCCTGGACATGACCTTGCTGTCTGCTGCTTGTCCTGAAGCCAATACTTTCTCTGAGCTGGCCTGCTTACGACTTCATCCCACTGGATCCTCACGACCACAGAGGCCCTCACCTAAGACCATCCGGCCCCAGCACCCGAGATTCAGCATAAGGGGAACGTGGACTGGTATTGGCAAAGCTCCAGTTGGGACTCTGCTTCTGCCAGCTCCATCTGCCGATGGTGGGGACCTGCGGGGCTCATAAGAACATAAGAAAGTGCCATGCTGTGTCAGATCAAGGGTCCATCAAGCCCAGCATCCTGTTTCCAACAGTGGCCAAACCAGGCCACAAGAACCTGGCAATTACCGAAACACTAAGAAGATCCCATGCTACTGATGCAATTAATAGCAGTGGCCATTCCCTAAGTAAACTTGATTAATAGCAGGTAATGGACTTCTCCTCCAAGAACTTATCCAAACCTTTTTTGAACCCAGCTACACTAACTGCACTAACCACATCCTCTGGCAACAAATTCCAGAGCTTTATTGTGCGGCGACCAGAATTGTACACCGTTTCAAGGTGCAATCTCACCGTGGAGCGATACAGAGGCATTATGACATTTTCCGTTCTATTAACCATTCCCTTCCTAATAATTCCTAACATTCTGTTTGCTTTTTTGACTGCTGCAGCACACTGAGCCGATGATTTTAAAGTATTATCCACTATGATGCCTAGATCTTTTTCCTGGGTGGTAGCTCCTAATATGGAACCTAACATCGTGTAACTACAGCAAGGGTTATTTTTCCCTATATGCAACACCTTGCTCTTGTCCACATTAAATTTCATCTGCCATTTGGATGCCCAATCTTCCAGTCTTGCAAGGTCCTCCTGTAATGTATCACAATCTGCGTGTGATTTAACTACTCTGCATAATTTTGTATCATCTGCAAATTTGATAACCTCACTCGTCGTATTCCTTTCCAGATCATTTATATATAAATTGAAAAGCACCGGTCCAAGTACAGATCCCTGAGGCGCTCCTCCCTGCAGGTAGCACCAACTCCCCCTCTGCCTAAGGGGGCCACATCCACAACACAAAAGACAGGGCCCTTTGATGTGGCTCCTTCTGTGGAGGCCTTTTTACAAGCCTGAGTTGTCACCCATGGGGGGAGGGGGTGGAGCTCACTGGCATTCCCTTGTAGGGGAGAGGAGGAGAAGCTTGGTAAGCAGAGGGACAGAAGCACCACAGTGTTCTCGATAACATGCAGTGTGCAGTTGGAGGTTAGAGTTTTGATATGAACTGAAACAGAAAATGATACACAGATGGGATGATCAGCTGTCTAGTTTTTGACCAGACAACCTGGTTTTGCAGCTAGTTGTATAGTGACCAGTTAAGGGGGTAACCGGACATTGTAAAACTCGAGCAGCAAGGCTGAGGACCAGTCAGTAGAGGGGTGTGTGCCTGAAGACACCAGGAGAGAGAAAGAGAAGCCCAGTGACTGCCGGTGGAGCCCATCCCACTGGCAGCTAAAAACACCAAGGGAGAGAGGCAGGCTCCAGTATGAGTCTGTGTGTGTGAGAGGGGGTGAGGGTTTGAGTGAGAAGAACATGTATGAACGTGTATATGTGCGAGAGCATGTGTCGGTGAAAGCGCATGTAGGTGTCACTGAGAACATTTGAGAGAGGATATGAGTGTGTCAGAGTATGGGTGAGTGAGAGAGCATGTGTGAGAGTGTCATTCTGTGTGAGAGAGAATGAACGTGTGTATATGAGAGAGGAGAAAGTTTATGTGGATCCCTCACCTTCCCCCCACTAATCCATGACAATCGCAAGGTGACTGGAAATCAAAGGTTCTCAGGTATGAAGAGACGAAGATGTTTTAATCCTTAGTTCTAATTATCGGGTGTATTTGAGTCTGTTTTGAAATGTTTTATTGGTGTTTGGGAAATTTAAACACTTTTTTATATGAGTTTTAATGTTCTATTTGTCATCTGTTTTGAAATATTCATTTCATTAGTATAATTTTATTATTATGATTTACTTTCCCTTATTTTGTTTGATGTTTTATGAGAAATGGTAATGGTGCATTGCATACTATGTCTGCCTTGTTACGATTTCCAATTCAGTTTTTGACTGCATTTTTCTATTTATACCTTATGGTCTTTATATTCAGTATTTGCGTTATGCCTGTGTGACTGAGGTGAGGTATCCTGCTAGCATGTAATTTCAGTGTAGGGATCTATAGCAGCCTGGCTTGTTCTGTGTTTTCTATAGGCGTTGTATTGGTTTGTTCGGGCCTGGTGTGATATTTGCTGTGTTGCCTTTTTTTTATATGTATGGTTGTTATTGTTTGAATGCAGGCCATTAATGCTGTTTAGATATGGGAGGTTTACTGTATTTTAATTGCAAATCTGTATACTGGGGTGTTGACTTTCTGAGGGCCAAGCCCACACTCAACCTGCAATTCAGAGTAAGCCGAACACCATATGGGTTCTGAGCGGCAGGATCTGGAAATTTATGCAGATGAAGCAGAGGGAACATCCTTCTTATCCCCAGTCTGGTCTGTGGAAAAATTAGCAATCCTATGCACAGAAAACTAATGCAATAGAGGCTTCAGCAGAGCGAGGTGGTTTTCGAAGGTTTTTTTTCC
The DNA here is from genome assembly GCF_901001135.1 of Rhinatrema bivittatum. Taxonomy (NCBI): domain Eukaryota; kingdom Metazoa; phylum Chordata; class Amphibia; order Gymnophiona; family Rhinatrematidae; genus Rhinatrema; species Rhinatrema bivittatum. The sequence goes on along the minus strand of NC_042623.1, from coordinate 18,642,733 downwards.
AATAGTAGTGGCCCTGAACATATGGGACTTAGCATTCAGCACCAGAATATAGCAGTAATCCAGAGAATAGTCCTGAGGTTTGTGAAGCTGAAGCATGTGCCAGGTAATGTCAGCAACACAGCTGATGCCCATTCCCACTCCCAGCGGTAGCTTGAGGGAGATTGGGTGTATCTGGGAAATGGTCATCCTACAATCCCTCTTCTCTCTCAGAGCTTACTGAGGCCTGGCTTAATTTGGGGGAAAATATTTCTAAAGTCGAGCACTGGCATGTTTTTCTTATTTTTTTTAATTTTTTTTTCGTTTAATGTGCACTTGCCAGGGAGTCGGGCATACAAGACAAATAAAAGAGAATCAGGGGTTGGAAGTCAGATTCAAAGAGAGGAACATATCGGCCTATTTCTGTCTTTAATTGTGCAGAATTATATCCAAAGAGAGAGAGGTGCAAAGAATGTCAAAATAAGCAATGAAATTTAGGAAAACTGTTAATGGTGTCTGGTTGGTGTCAGACTGGTATGGGAGATGTTGTTATGCGTGTAAAAATAATCTCTGTTTCCTGCCCGCAGCAGGCTTCAGGCAAGTCAGAGCTTACACCACAGCTGGCAAACGCCGGTCCTCGAGGGCCACAAACAGGCCCAGTTTTCAGAATACCCACAATGAATATGCATGAGATAGTTTTGTATGCAGATCCATCTCATGCATATTCATTGTGGTTATTCTGAAAACCTGGCCTGGTTTGTGGCCCTCTGACTGGAGTTCACCACCCCTGGCTTACTCGCTAATTCAGATCATCAACCAGAATGAAACTCTTGAATGCCTGTTATGTAAACAGAAACATCCTTCATCTTTATGAAACACATTTTCCTTAACTTGTAGACAACAAGGTTGAGGTTTGGTTTTTTTTTAACGGTAGTAGCTGAAACAATACCGCTTGCTCAGGTGCTTTCAAGAACCAGAATGAATTGAGGCGACATGGCCCATGTTTCGACAGTAACACTTCATGGTTTCACTAAAAAAAATCACTGAGGAGAAATTAAAATTGAGAATTTATTAAATTACAATAGAAAAATGCAAAGGCCCACCAAAGTAACCGGAGCCTCTCACTATTGCAGTATTGTGTCTTAAGCATCTTAACAACATGGTGCCGTGCCTGATTCCAGCGCCCACACCCCTCTATTTTTAAAAACTGCATCTGATCATGGACACCACACAAGAGCCAATCAAACATATTTTACTTAACAGGCACTCAAGCGTTTCAGTCTGAAAGATGATTTGAATTACCGGTTGATCTTAAAACCCCTCTGCACCTCGAAGCTGGGAGATATGCACGTGACTCGGCGGGCTATGGGCCGTGCTGATTTTAAAACCTGCGCGGGGAAGCGCATATGTCATAAAATCGCCATGCGCATGTGGGCATGCCTGCAACTGCATGAGCATGTGCGTCCGCACACGGGTCTTAAGATTCATCTCTAAGCAGGTAGTCTCTGAATTGCCTGAAGCCCACTGCAGGCAAGAGACAAATTATTTTTACACGCATAATAATAGCTCTGATACCAGTCTGACACCAATTTAGACACTATTAACAGTTTCCCTAAATGTTGTTGCTTGATAGTCTTTGTACCTCTTTTGGATATTCAATTTTGAGGTGTTCTGCTTATTTAATGGTGTGGAACTAGCCTAGCGCCAATGGGAAAAAAATATTTGGATTATGGGACATTCATTTATAGTTTGGGCCTGGTACAGGGCAAAAGGAAATATAGCGAGCGGCTTGGGCATTCTTCCTGAGAAAGCAGGGATGGGGTAGAGAAGTAGGAAGTGGGACCAGCTCCTATCCATGCTTTGGCAAAAGGGAAAGGCGCAACCCAAGCAAGGGTACAGTCCTAATTCAGATCACTAACCAGATCAATGAAAACAGAACAAGGTATAGCATTGATTAAAATGCCGCGGTACAGCATGATTATAGTTTGGTCTGATGGAATTTCCTGACTGTTTTGGATGGGAGCTAAAACGCAATAGAGTAGCAGGAGAAAATTGAACAAGGTGTCAGAAGTCTGGGAGCGAAGCCATAAGGAGTTCAGGGGATGACAGGGCCTCCTTTTTAAGCAGATGGGCTACACCTTACTGACAGAAGCTTTAACATATTTAACCTGCTAAAGCAGCTGGCCAGCAAGAATATGGTAGGGACATTAGCAAGGGGGTCGGAGAATGGACTTAAAAGTTTGACCAGGTCCTCCTGTTGTTGGCAAGGCACCGTCTAAAAGAAATGGGGGGGGCCGCTCAGGTGCCATTGGATAGGGGGCACATGGGCTGATGTGGTGGTGGTTTAATTAAAGCCAGGCCCCTAATAACAAAAGGGCTGGTCTGGATGGGAGGTTTTTGGAAAAAGCGTTTACTCCGATCACAAATACAAGTGGTGGAGGGAAGTTAAAACGGTAAAAGTAGTAAAATGCATTCACATAGACCACAAATAAGGTAATCCGGGGGGGAAGATGAGAGAAAATGGTTCAAGTTTTTGTAAGAAGGGCATGGCTATTCCATGCGCCCAGGCCTTCGGTACGATGCAGCTGGATGAGTCATTAGAGCTGGAAGCTAATGAAGGTCAAGGTCTCCTTGCCGGGGACTGCTGTCCCCGGTGTTTAATGTGTTGCGGAGTAGGTAGGTGTGTGTTGTTGGTAATTGTGGAAGCTGTCATAGCTGTGACCTGTATATCTTGTTCTTAACTCAGTGAAGAGTGGCAATACCCGAGGCTATTTAACCAAAAGTATTTGAGGGGGCAGGGAAGGAGGATAATGGTCCCCTAGCTGCTGTCTGGTCATCTCCCATGTAACTGCTGCCGCCGCCCCGAGAGTCCGGGGGGGGAAGTCCCCTTTAAGATCGCACGGAGCAGCCTCTCGGTGTCACATGATGGCCAGGATATAACGAAAGAGCCCCGGAGAGAGGAGCGCAGGAGTCCAGCGAGAGAGCGCGAGGCTGCACCTGTCCCCGCGGACGTCACAACGCGGTGAGTTCCCGGGACCCCTGCCCAGCACGCGCCTGTTTGGGGGGCCTTTAGGCGCGGAGAAGCAGAATAAATGCCGAGGATGCCCGGGATCATTCTGTTGGATGCCTGTGGGAGGGGGTGGGGGTGCCCTTACGGAGGGAGCCGCTGTCACTGCCCCCCCCCCGCCCCCATTACAGCCCCCCAGCCCTGCCGGTGGTATTTCTGGGAGGAATCGGGGAGCTGTGCCCTCATGTTCTGGTTGCTAAGCGGAGGTTTCTGGGCTCCTGCCACATGGCTCCTGGATGTCCGCATTCCAGCTCATGTTGCGCAGATGAAATTCAAAGTGGAGGTAAACAGGGGAGGAGGGAGGGAGGGAGGGAGGGAGCCGGCGTTTGCTGTTTACATCCTGGGGCTGCACGAGTGACAGCCGCCCCCTCCTGCCCGAGAGACTCCTGGGATGAGAGAGCGCGAGAGACGGAGGGACCCCGGGATCGCAGAGGCCCCCGGAGGAGCCCCCGCTTCTCGCCGCTGAGCTTTATTCGTAGGGGGGTGGGTGCCGATCCGCTTTCCTGCTGGTTCCTGAGGAATCCGGAGTCATCCTTCCCGGATCCCTTCCCCGCTTCTCATTATGCGCAGCGCTAACTTTTTACTGAGGCTCTTGAAACCATCCACGGTTTGTCGTCCCTCTCTCGTCCCCTTCCCCCAAACTATCTGTGCCTGTGGGGTCCTGGTAAGAGCTGTGATTGCCGGCCCTCGTGAGCCCCCCTGGTGAGGATGAGCAGGGCTGACTTTACAGAGCCCTTTTTATTTTAATCGTTCTGTATATGACTTTGGCAACCCTGGTGAGATTGTGATGCCAATAAAGTTATCTGAATCTGAAAAGGTCCACGCATTTAATTTGTCGCCCTTCTGCGCCCCCCCCCACCACCCCCTTCCTGGGGGTCTGAAAGCCCAAACCTGCCTCCGGACACTGGTTCCCCTAGGTTTCCATAGTAACCTTAAAATGGGTGGGGGCTGGCAGCCGCAGGCTCTGCTGGTGCTGATGGTGGTATAGAGGGGGCACGAGCTGTAAGGGAGAGAGGTTCGCAAGCACCAGGGCGGCTCTGCCGGGTGACAGCTGGAGCTGGCAGTGGCTGCAGGCCCGTGACTAAGAGTTTTTCAGGAAAGGGCCTCACCGAGTGGCTTCCTTCCGGCCTTGGTGTCACAGGATGTAAACAGACACACGCAGCACCCGGGGGAAGCCTCTGCCCCTGCCCCTGCCCCGGGGGGGGCCTCACTTCTAAATACTCGGGTGCTTGGGGGGGGGGTACTGAGGTGTGGCAGCAAATTTCAGAGGGAAGCTGATGACTGCCATGAGTTGCTTACTTATTCCTCCACAGGGAAGGGCCCTTTTTCTCCTTCCTGGGTCTTTGACACACTCCCCGTAGACAAACTTTAGACCCTTATTTATTCCTGTTCCCAGCATTTAGAATGGATTCAAACCCCCACGCTGCCAGGGGCTTGTTGTTAGCTGGATTACTACCCACCATTTTTACCTGGTCCTGTTGTTCCAGGGCCAGATTTTGGATCACTCCCTTGGTACCCACCAGCACTGGGAAAGCTGTATGCTGGGAAATGGCAGTAAGGTTTCCCTGGGAGACTGAAGGCACTGGCCATGCTGGCCAAGAAGGGGAAGGATGGAAAACGACTTGCATAGTAACTATGGCAGGAAAAGACGAAATAGTGCATCCAGTCTGCCCAGCAAGTTTTTTATGGTAGTAACTGCCTCTCCTTGCAGGTTTCCTCTTAAGCCGTATGTCAAGGGAAATAATTACAATCAGACTGTGCTGCTTGAACATGCCTTGCATTTAGAATTGGTCGTAGAAGCAGTCCTCCTGCTTTTCCCCTAATGTCTCCATATCAGTACCCCAGACTGTAAAAGTTGGGGCCCAGTGTTGGCTGTTGTTTGAATCCAGTCTCCTCCCTCTCCTCCCCCCCCCCCCCCCAACCACTGTCCAAAGTGGAGAGTGATGTTGAGTTGCATCAAAGCTAATCGGTTATCCCCATGCATTTTACTGCTTTCGTCCTCACCACCTCTTCTGAAAGGGCATTGCCGGCTTGACTCTGGTTTTTGTCACAGGGCAAGTCCCTGCCGTTCTCGGAGCATGGTGGGCGTAGACAGGAGAGACTGTGTCCGGGCTGGGCCTCAAGAAGACTTGCAGCGGTAAATGGCTTTTGTAGTCCATGCACCTAAGAGAAAAGTAAAGGGTACAAGGCAGCGTGAGGGACGGCGTGCTCGCTGCATAACACCGCAAGGTTTGATTTAGTGTTGGCCTGGTGCTCTGTGGCTCAGCTGAGATTGGCAGAAGTAAGCACTCCGTGGTCCAGCTGGGGGGTGGGGTGAGAAGGGAGCAACGGGTGACTGATAACACCAAAGTATGTGGCTCGCTGGTTTGTGTCCCAAGGAGCTGCAGATGCTGCAGATTTCCACCAGACAGCAGGGTCCAGACGTGAATGGAAGTTAACATTGTGCCAACCGTGTCCCTCCTTGCCAAGGGGACTACTTAGTTGCATACACATGCGGGCCACATACAGGGATTGAGTCCATATGTTTGCGTGTGGCTCGTAAAACTATGCTGTTTATTTTGGGGGAGAAGGATAGCTAAGACGTGAAGAGGGCCTGTTTGGGCAGTGCACGTGACTTAAGGGCCAGATGTCTACCAGAAAAAAAAAACATGCTTAGTCAGCTTTAGTACATCAAATGGGGAAGTTCTCTTTCGGACATCTGAACCCTTAGGTATGATCTGCCTCTCTTGGGAGGCTGACTGACATGGTTAAGAGGCAGTATTGCTAGAGTAAACGCTTCCACGTCTGGGTTGGGGCAGAGATGGATTACATCCTAAAAGAAAGAAAGTGACCCGGTACTGCATTGTCATCCTTCACCGTTATAACCTGCTTAGAGCCAGCAATATCTTGAGTGTGCTGATGTTTCTCGCAGATTGATTTCCATGCTCCCTGTATTTCTAGCTGTAGCCTTGGAGAGAGACTGCATTGTAAGCTATTCTAGATGAATCTTTCTTAATGGCTTGCATCTACAGTTTAGTGTTTAAAATATACGATGACTAATGTGGCTAAGCTATTTGGGAACCTACAGGTTCACTAAATCTTTTCCCATGTATAATGTGAAGCTGGAGATAGGGCCTTATTCTGTTTAGATAACCTGAATTTAATGTGGGCTTGGGTGAGTTACTGAAATGGTACTAGCAACCTTGTCATTTAAAGTCTGCTGACACAGTGGTATTTGGTTTGGGATTTTTCTGCACACTTTTTTTTTTTTCTTCTACTGTAATCACTTTTTTTTTTTTTAAACTTTATTGGCAAATAAATAAGTTACACAGTGTTTATCTTCTATTACTGTCATGCAGATTTTTAGTAAATATATTGGACCCAAAAACATTGGATGCTTTGCAAATTGTGGTACATTTATTTTGGAGCAACATAAAAGTAATCAGAAAAGATGACATGAGGTACATGAGCTATGCACATCATCTAGATCTGTTCTTTGGATATCATGTAAATTGTAAGCTCTCTGGGAATAGAGAAATACCTTCAGTACCTCAATATAGTCCTCTTTGAACTGCCAAAAAGCAGAATATAAATCAAAATAAATGTATTGCTGTGGCATTCTTACATGCTTATACCCCAGAACAAAAATGACTATCCACATTTATTTTTTAAAATAGTACAACAGAAAATATAGAAACAGACATAGCAGATGTCAGATGTCCCAAAACTGGTTGCATGTAAACTCAACATTATACATGGAGGGAGAGGTAATTGATGTACCAGCTGCATAAATTAGATGGCAAATATGCACATAAATTACACTAATTTTCAGATAGTTCTTGTGTTGTACTATGTTTTTTATTAGGAATGTACAGTTGCGATCTGTGTTGCGCTTGTTGGAGTCACGGAATATTAGTTGCCTAGTAAATTAAAGGGGAAGTATGCATGTACTTATTCTTTTGAAAACTATGCTACTGACACTACCCGTTTACACTTATGCATGCTAAACTGTGTGAGATTTTATTTGGGGGGGGATTTTTGAAAATTCAAAAGTGTGCAAAATCCCTCCCCAATTTTGCCCCGGGAGCGCCTTCACTCAGTCTATGTAACCCTCTGCGCAGACACGAGATACGAGCGTACGTTTTCCCACATATCGGGCATACAGTTTTGTAAAAGGCCATTTTAAAAAATCTCCCATTGAAAATGATCTTTTATATATTACAGTAATGTCTTGTATACATTTAAGAGTCTTTGGTCAGATTGTTCCGTTTGAACATGGTAAGATAAGAATAGATTTTCTGACGGGATTTTGTCAAGCTTTTGTACACGTTGCTCTCTGTGGCATCATGAGTCTTCATTTGCAACTACCCAAACCTGGAAACACATTTTAAAAACCTTCTCCCAGCTCCGCTCCATCATCACAAGTACAGTCCATAGCTGGGGGGGGCAGGGTCAGTCCTATGGGGTGGCAAGTACCCTGCTAAAAAAAAAAAAAAAATCACTTGCCACCTCAGCCAGAATTTCTAAGCCAGCTGAAGCTGGGGTGGCAAAGCAGGAATGCTTCCTCCTTCTGTGGCCCACGTGGTTGAAACATCTTTGCTTTGAACCGTGGAACTCCTATCTCTGGAGTCCTTAGCAAGCTGGGGAGGCAGTGAAAGGGCCAATGGGATGCTGGGTAGGGGTTAAGGGACAGAAGACCAGGGAGGGAATTTAATTTAATGTTTTTAGTCCACCTTTCGTGAAAGGTCAGCTGATTTAAGTGTGATGAGATCAGAAGGCCGACAGAGAAGGGGAAGGTAGATGAGGGTTGTGGTGGAAATAGAAGATTAGGGAGTGGATGAAAGAGAGGGAATTGGAGGCTGGATAAGGAGTGAAGAGGGAATGGGGGGTGAGAGTGAGAGAGGAGAAGCTGGTAGGTAGATGAGAGGTGAAAAGAGGGAGACTGTCAGCTGCAAGGGTTAGAAGAGGGGTGAAATTAGCTGTGAGTGGATAGAAAGAAGTGGAAAAATGAAAGGGAAAGATAAGTAGCTGAGACAGATGTAAGGATGAAAGGAAAGAAGAGAGAAGAAATGGAAATTGGAGAAGAGGCCCTGGAAGAGAACTTTGGAGAAGACCAAAAAGAGTAATTAACCCAGTCACAAAATAAAATGCCCAGACTACAGAAGTAGAAAATATTTTAGTTTTAGAGCATGTAATATGTCAGCTTTGGGAATATGCATTTCTTATATTTTTGCATTTTTCTCAGTACAGGAGAAATGCTTTTCTGTTTTTTTCCACTGGTATTGCAGGAGTTTCCATTTCAGTTTTTGTCTGCATATTTAGTTTTAAGTTGTGGACTTTTCTTTTGTATTAAGTAAGGGTCCATTTTTATTCTGCTTTTCTGACGGTAGTATATAATGTCTGTAGGGACCTATAGCATCTGGCTTGTTCTGTTTTTCCAGTAGAAGGGGCATTGGTGTTCTAGGAGCTGGAGTAATGTTTGCAGGTACCCGTTACTGCAGTCTGAGTCCTGGGAGCCTAGTGCTGTTATGGGATGACAGAGTTGCTGGATAGTTTCTGAGCGTCTTCTTTGCAGGGTTTCTTTTTGTTTGCTAAGTTGTAAGGATCACGGTTGTTGGGGGGGATTATGTGGATACGGAGTGTGTTACAGGAATGGAAAGGCAGGGTTTATAGTCAGATTCTGTCCCTTTCTGTATAGATTCCAGGCTTCTCTACCATATCCATGCAGACAAATTGTTTACATGATGGTAGAAACGGTAGTTGTATCAGATGGCTGACACTGGCCAGGGTTTTTTTTTCTAATTGCGTGGGTGGTCCTCGGGATCCCTTCTTAATTGATTTGAATACAGGGAGTTGTGCTGTGGGGGGTGAGCATGATACTCTTGCCCGCCCCCTTCCCACAGTACTTCTGTCTAGAGATGGCTGTATGCGGGGGGGGGGATCACAAGATGCAGCTCCTTCTGGAGCCCCCAGGTAATGTGAAACCTACATCTATCTGCCCATTAGTTTCATCATGGAGAGATGCCTGGGATTTCCTCTCCCCTCCCTCCAGGGGCCGTCTCTGCAGCATCCCCAGGAATTGAACCCAGCCCAGCACTACCACGGAGCCCCGGGCTACTTGCATTTACCGCTCTGTCGAGGAACGGTGGGAGTTGGGTCTTCATTGGTTCATTAAAGTTTTTTTGCGCAAACGATCTCCGCGCTTAGACTTCTTCTGAGGGAAGATCGGCTGATGTAGAATTGAAAAACTGATGAGGCGTCCGCGATTTTGGTGAATATGCAGATGGCTAATTATTAGTGGAACTGATAGAAGAGCTTTAATTTTCCAGTGATGCAGTTGTGTGCTCACAT